>NW_021941438.1:391708-433568 GCF_902148855.1 Sphaeramia orbicularis | reverse complement strand
GAGACAGAGGACGACAGAGACAGAGAGAGAGAGAGAGAGAGAGAGAGAGAGAGAGAGAGAGACAGAGAGAGAGAGAGAGAGAGAGAGAGAGGGAAAAGGAGGAGAGACAGAGACAGAGAGAGAGAGAGAGAGAGAGAGAGAGAGAGAGAGAGGGAAAAGGAGGAGAGACAGAGACAGAGAGAGACACATGAGTGCCTTGTTCGGTCCAAACTTGTCCAACTTCAGTTCCTCTCTTGGTCTTTTTGGTTCTTCCAGCTGTTTTGATCTAAACCCACAGTCAAACTAAACCACCAGCAGCTGTAATGAACCTGAAACAGAACCTGAAACAGAACCTGGACCTGGACCTGGACCTGGACCTGGACCTGGACTTGGGGGTTAAAGGGTTAAAACCAGTGGACTTCAGATTCTTCTCTGACAGAAGGACACACAGCCTTTATGGATGGAAACCTGTTTTAGAACTGGTGTTTTTTTTCTGTCCACAGCTCACAGTCTGTGTAAAAGTGCTGATGACATTTTTTAACCCTACAGAAGGTAACACTGATGCATTTGACAGAATTCCACCTAAATGACGTCACATGATGTGTGTTCCATGTTGGTATCGTTCTGCAAAAATAAAGAAGGTCAAACAGTGAGTTCACTTCAAAACTTTGTATGAAATCATGAGATAAATGAGAAAATAATGTAAAAGATGTAAAAAAAAAAAAAAAAAAAAAAAACCTGACCCCAGGTTAAATGTGAAGTTAAACTCCTTCTATTTGTGTTTGTTTTCAGGTGACGCTGTTCAGTGGATGATGTCCATCTGAGAACCAGGAAAGGAAAGGCTTTGTGTTTTTTTACATGAAATAACTGATTGGATTAGAAAAAGTATAATGCAACTGTCTCCACATACAGTGTTTGGTTATCATTTAAGAGGGGAAATTAACTTTAAAACTCACTTAATGCACACAACTGGAAAGGCTTTTTGTGTTTCAGTCAGCGGGCTGAGACTGGAACAGGTTTAATACAGAGTTAAAGAAACCACCAAGCACAGAAGAGTTTAGAAGGACCAACAAAGACGTACAGGGATGAGGGAGGGGAGGGGGATCACTGGGTGTGTTAAACATGTATGTGTGTGTATATGTGTGTATAAGTGTATATGTGTGTGTGTGCAGATTTGTGTATGAATATGTATTTACATATATGTGTTTTTACCTCCACCAGGACGTATTATGGTCACTTTGCCTTGTGTGTTTGTTTGTTTGTTCATCTTCAGTGTAAAACTCTTCCACCCATCTTTCCCAGATCTTCCCCACAGATAGGCCTAGGCCCTGGGACCAACCCAGTCCATTTTGGTCCCAGTAGGACAAAGTTCAAGGTCACAGCAAGGTCACAACATCTACAGTTTTCCATCTGTCATCACTGACACATTTTCCAAAATTCATCCAAAATTCCAAACGACTCCGATTCTCCTCCAGTTGGATCCACCTGTAGCTTAGAACAGTCTCTTGTATGTGGAACTAAACTGTCCACATCCACTGTGGAATGTGGACTCTGTGGACATTTACACTGAACACTGAAAATCCCATTTCCCACACATTTAAAATTAGAACTCAACTAATATTGATGTGAATTGAATCTAATTGGACAGACACATGACTGGGACCAGATTCAACTGTTTGTGCTGTATGGAACAACCTGGAAACTGTTGGATTTAAACAGACAGAGTGGATCCACACATGCACAGAGTTCAGGCTGAAGGAGGAGCTGTGAGTTCTGAACACTGGTTTCATTATGTGTTTATTTAAATCATATTGTATTTGTTCATAATCATATAAAGACAGAAACCAAATGACTGAATAATAAGTATCAGTCATATTAGAGGATATAGTATAGATGGATTTAGACTAGGAAGGTTATTATTATTAATTATAGAAGGAGAAGGGGTGGAGTTTCTAGGTTATGCTTCTTCTCACTCCTTTTCAAACATGTATTGTATGTCTGATGTCTTATGATTAAGTGTTTTGTTTATTTATTTTCTTCTGTTTTGACATTCGTATTCAAAATCAATCAATCAATCAATGTTTGTTTTTAATCCACTTTTTATGGAGCGTCCTTTGCAGTGGACAGGACTTTTTGTTTTAAAGCTGTGAACCTCTCATCCCCTACTGAGGACCACAATGCATTGCTGGGTCTCAGATGTTGTGATGTATTTGAACGCTGCTTTTGAACGTAAACGTGTCATTTGTGAATGCAGTCCAGTGTTGGTGCTGTAGAAGTTCTGAAACAGCAGCTTTTTACCAGCAGAGGGCAGCGTTCAGGCACTTTCAAACCAACAGCTGCTCAACTCAACACAAATACTCAAGTGACAGACACATAATAAGAATGTTTCTAAATATCTCCTCAGAGCCTCTAGAAATTCATCTTGAAACTGTCTAATTGCTGGTGATCTCATTAAGCGATCACTTAGATTTGAGTGAAACACAGACTATTATTAAAACAGGTCCACTTTCGTGTCAGACTGGAGGTCATGAGTACAGTCAGCTCCACTGTTATGAAGGTATGGCAGTAAAATCACCTCAGGTTCACTGTTCGAGTTTTTTTTAATTATTATTAATTTGAGGTACCCCCATAAAAAACAGTCTAGTGGTGTGAGGTCTGGTGAACGCAGAGGGTATTCACCCAAACCCCTCCATCCAGTCCACCTGTTTGTCCAGTTCAGCTGACCCCACAGCGCTGGACTGTTTGTGTGTGGATCTGTGAGACCTGCACCAGAACCCAGAGCAGCCAGTGAACGTGAACGCACACAAACACCAGTGGAACTATCCCAGAGGCCGTGGTCAGCAGAGTCTGGACCAGAGCAGACGTCCGTTTGAGAACAGGAGGAACACACCAAACAAGAAAATTTAATTTGGAAAATTCAGTGAATGTTAATAAACAGCTGTTTTACAGTTATTTAAAGTGTGTATTCTTTTTGGGACACCCTGTATTTTAGAATGTACAGTATGTTTTTATGTGATATAATGTAACCCTGTTTGGAGTGCAGTCGTTTGTTAATGCTGCTGACTACAGACTGAGAAATGAGACGAGTCCTGACCAACAGAGCGGACAGGACCTAGTGGTAACAGGTTCAGTAATCCTACTCCAGTGTTCAGCAGTGTCACCATAAATACAAACACTCTGAAACAGTCACTGTGGGGACTTCTCTGACATTATCAACTTCATAAAAATGGGACCAAGGCTCCTGTAGTCCAACAGGATAGTTAGGTAACTGAAGGTCAAAGGTCACACCACTAAATGAAAGCCCATATGTGACTTCCTATCTACTGCCAATAGTAGTTATGTCTGTATCTTCAACTGTTCTGCAGTTAGAACACTTAATATGTTTCCATTATAAACCAAAGGACACTTTAAACATTTCAAAAACTCAAAAATCAACATTTCTCAATTCTTTGACCAAACCCCAAAAAACCTCTGCTATGAATTTCAGTTGATTCTGGCTGACGGTTTGGAGAAGAAGTTTGTTGAAAAATTGTTTCCAAACAGAAGACAGACAGATGGACGACAGCTGGTACCGACAGTCCAGCCAACCTTTGGGCCGTTGGATTAAAAACTGAGACATCATCTGCAAAAGTTTGCCTTTATTCATCGGTGCACCACCCAACTGGAGCAGCTCCTCACAACAGCTGTCACACAGCATCAAACACATGCAGAAAATACAGTTCCCTCTTGTTTTAAAGGTTCAGTGTGTGATATTTAGTGACATCAGAGGTGAAATTAAAGGTTGAGACCAGCTGAATACACCCCCCCTCACCCCCACCTACGGAGGCTGCATAAAACCCACATCTATTACAACATATTAATAATAATAATGGATTAGCTTTATATACAGCTTTTCTGTTAAGGCATACTCAAAGTACGTACATTGCTGTATGGGTTTGGTCTGTTGTGGACTTTATTTAAGGTGGTATTAACTCATAGAAGGTGACCGTCACACCAAGGACCTGCTTAAGAAAAGGTTAAAGGAGGAGCCAGATTGGAGCTGTTGTAGAAACATGGTTAATCCAGTTCTTCTGCAGATGTGGACAACTGGTTCTAAAATAACAAAAACCTAGCGGTTGTATTTTCAGCTGATTATAACTGATGAAAACCTTCTGAATATTGTATTCCATGTCTGTCATTAGATGGGCCTAAAGCTTCCACAGTGGACCTTTAAGACAAGGTGAAAGGTGCACATGAACACAAACACTCACCCCTTCACAAACACTACAGGGCTGGAAATGAACAGAACAACAAGAAAACAGACAAAAACTACTAAAATGTTCAACAGGAAATGTTGATGAAAGAATGACTCTACTGTTCATTTTGTTGGAGCCTAACGACCCCAAACCAAGGTCACACACAACGTAAACACACTGCTCCTGTTCCAGTAAGGCAGCTTCTCATTCCCTCTGCCAGGAGGGGTTGGGATCACTTTGCTTTGTTTGTTTGTTTGTTCATTCATCTTCAGTGTAAAACTCTTCCACCCATCTTTCCCAGATCTTCCCCACAGATAGGCCTAGGCCCTGGGACCAACCCAGTCCATTTTGGTCCTAGTAGGACAAAGTTCAAGGTCACAGCAAGGTCACAACATCTACAGTTTTCCATCTGTCATCATGGAGACATTTTCAGAAATTCATCCAAAATTCCAATCGACTCCGATTCTCCTCCAGTTGGATCCACCTGTAGCTTAGAACAGTCTCTTGTATGTGGAACTAAATTGTCCACATCCACTGTGGAATGTGGACTCTGTGGACATTTACACTGAACACTGAAAATCCCATTTCCCACACATTTAAAATTAGAACTCAACTAATATTGATGTGAATTGAATCTAATTGGACATCTAATTCTATATTTATACAAGAAAAGCACTCGGAGAGCGCAGACCTCCGCCACGACAGATCTGCCCCCCCCCCCCCATCACCACCGACCTTTAATCATTTCTTCCTTGTGCCAGTATCAACATTTCCTGAAAATTTCCTGAAAATCCATCCATAACTTTTTGAGTTATCCTGCTAACAAACAAACAAACAAACAAACAAACAAACACGCATGCATGCACACACACACACACACACACACACACACACACAAAGCAAAGTAATCACAATACCTCCTAGTGGAGGTAATAAATATGTATATAAACACCAAATTAGTTATTTTTTCTCCTTATATAATTTTTTCCCCACTTGTTGGTGTTTTTTCCACCCGTCTGTTTCTGTGCACTTGCTTGTTGTGTGTTGCTGTTGTTAACTGTGGAATTTCCCCACACTGGGATAACTCAAGTCTTATCTAATCTAATCTACTCTTCACCTCAGAGAACGCTTCGGTTCGACAGTGCAAACACGCAACATCCTACACACACACCCCACTGCACAGTAGGACAAATGTATTCTAGACTTGGCTGTTCAAATAATGTGCAGTTCAATTATCTGAAAAGTTCAGTCCATGAGTAGACAACACAAAGGACTCAGACCTCTTACATTTGACACCCTTTGTTACATTGCAGACATTTGCTCAAATCTCTTCTTCCCTCATTATGGCGTACCCCCGGCAGAACAGTGCCCAGTGGCAGGTGGAGCAGTAGTAATGATGGCAGCACCAGTGGGCTGCACATATGACACATTTAGTCCAGGGTGGGGTGGTGGAAACAGGGAAAGGCATAGGTGTCAGGACCAGAGAGACTCCAGTCGCTTTTCCATCCACCTTCAAACTGTGTGAATAAAACTCGTGCATAAAAATTTACCTAATGGAAAAACGACTATTTCACCAAGACTCTTGTTTTTTGATTAAAAGTTTTTGCGCTGCCAAGAGGTGGTTTTTCAGGCGTAGCATAAATGGTATATGACACAAAACTGTAATGAAAAGACCTGTTTCCACAACTAGAGTCAGGTGAATGAAAAAAAAAGGATGTTGACAGAGGTTACAAGTGAAGAAGGCCCAATCCCAGTCCACCCTTGGCCCCTCCCCCTTACCCCTATCCCTGTAGGGGGCAGTGGTTGAAACCTTCCCCAACCCTTCAGAGCTGCTCCATCATCAGCAGTCACTGATGTCACTATAAACAGATGTTGGAACTTTGTTTGTGACAGTATCCTCCAGGCCTTCAGCAGATGGAACCGGCTCTGTTCCATGGGCTTTAGTCGTCTTCTTAAGTTTATCAACTATAAACCGCAGAAATGCGATCTATAACACACTGAAATTGCATTAAATGGTCGATCAAACGATTAAGTTGTTTACAAAGAAAATCCGTACATTTGTGTGTTTCTTTCATCACTGCTGTACTTTTTTGTCTGTGTTTACCTCCATCTGACCAATGATTCAAACTGAATTATGGGAAATTTCTCCTACCTCTCTGTTCATACACCGTCAGCCCGGACTTTGTATTTACTAAAATGTTTTAATTACACTGTACTTAAATGATTTCAGTTTGATTCCATTACTATAAAATGTTCAGTCTATTCTACTCATTTGTAGACGTAGTCCAAAGTACAGAAACAGTTTCAGTTGAATGGAGTTAAATCCCTCAGTTTGAGTCCTGACCACACCTTTGTATCTGTGCAGTGCATTGTGGGTATTGTTGCTGTAGTTGTATTTGTATTTGTGTCCAGCTGCACCAGGAGTCACAGCCACAGGAAGAACAACTATGGCTTTACTGTCCACATAGGACTGTCCTTGTTCAATGTAAAGCCTTATGCCTTACCAAATTAAAGGCACTTCCTGTACTGGTAAATTACACTGAGCTAATTTACATCCACGCTACGTTGTATTAAGTTGAATGATTTCATCAAACAATTTATATTGCAAAAGGTTTTAATTTAAATCAACATGGAAATGAGTCCAATGAACTGATGGATTAAGTCTAATGACTATACAAGGCAACTGACATTGCAACAAATTTGAAGTTAAATGAACTTGGCATTTATTGTGTTGTACTTAAAATTGCATTTCCATTCAAATCAAGCATTTTAGTTTAATCCACTCAAGTTTTCATTACTTAAATTTTTGAAGGCAACGGATTTGCTCAAGTGTTTTAACGTAAACCGAACTTATCTGGTCTTACAGTGTAGTGAAATTCTCTGTTTTTAGGTCTATACAGCCCTCGGCCTTAGCCCCTCCCCTTCGTCTAATTAAAATTCAGGACAACTCTACCCCTTATGGGGCAAACAGAAGTGGAGGGGCAGGGGTAAGGGGTAAGGGGGAGGGGCCAAGGGGTGAATTTGGGATTCAGACAAAGAGTTTAAAAAAAAACCTGGCGCAGTGTGTGTGGACACACCAGGAAACCCAAACGTTTTTAATTTAGTACGAGATAGAGGGGTAATATAAAATAATAATGAACAGATCTGGAAATCAGCATATTTATGTTCATCGCCATGTCATCGCATTTGTGAGTTAATAGAAAAAACGACTTTATGCATTTCTGTTTTTTTGACATTTCGTAAATATCAGTAAAGTTTTGCGCAGATGTCCGATGGAAAAGCGACTATTGATGAAGGATACATTGTAACATAAGAGCCTCTCCACAACTGCAGGTCTTAGTGGGTGTTCCTGGTCTGGTCTGGCCTGGTCTAGTCTGGCCTGGTCTGGTCTGGCCTGGTCTGGTCTGATCTGCAGGGTTAGTACCCTACCTCTAGGTGTGGATCTAACTGAACTGTGATTGGTCCATTTTTTTTCCAGATGGTTCAGATAAATTACAGCAAGTTACTCAGGGCTCCCGTCGAACACACAGCAGAAATATAAGAGCACATGGAGATGGTGGAACGGATACAATGAACAAAGAAACCGACCTCAGTTCATCCCAACACGCTCCAAATGGTGACAGAGCTCACATCCTGCTGTACTGAAAACACTGTGGGCTGATGAAAATGGAAGACTGTTGTTGACTTTTGAAACCCTTCTATGAGGGAACGTTACCGCTCCTTAAAGGGAACTAGGCAAGATTTTTACCTTCAACAGCTTCGTAGTAACTGTGACGGTTAAATGGCATATTAAAAGGAGAATGGAAGCGCTCCTCCTTCCCACTAGTGTCTCTAGGGCTGAACATGCCACTTGTGTTTTTTATTTAACCAGGAGGTCCTTTGCAGTAAAATGTCTTTTTGGAGGGAGACCTGAGCAGGTGCCGGTTGTTTGGCCTAGAACTCGTCTGTCACAGTTTATGGCACTACCACACAAACACACCTCCAGCCAGGTTCGGCCGACCACATATAAACACGAAGCAGTCATGGCTTCATTTCACAGTGTTTACCGTAGCAGAGGTGGGTGTGGTCAGAGGAGGGAGGAAGAAGAAAAGAGGGAGTGACCAAACCAGGACCAAGACAACAGTCTGCTTTGGTCCGGCTTTAACAGAACGGTGAGAGCTGAAAGACGAAGCAGCATCTAAACCAGGGTTCTCAAACTCCTGTTCGGTCAGGTTCCACATTCAGCCTGATCTGATCTGCAGTGGGCCGCACCAGTAAAATAAGAACCGAAGAACCGAGAAATAATGACAACTGCTCTAGTGGAAAAAAAAACCCCACAAAATTAAAAAAGATGTGAATAACCTGAAAAAACTGAATTTTCTTTAGAAAAATAAGTGCAGTTTTAACAATATTATACTTCAGCTTATCACTTTTAGACATTTAGTAACAGGCGGAAAATAGTTCAAATGGTGCTTAGTTTTCTTTAGACATTTCAGTTGTTCAGATTTGTTCAGGTTATTCACATTTTATTGTAACAGGATAGTTTGAAAATGTAAATATTTTCATAATTTAATGTTATTTTTGCACTAAAACCAAGACAAATAATTGAAGTTGTCATTATTTATAGGCATAGTGTAATATTATTTTCACATCAAACAGAAGAAAATCTGCAGTCATTCTTTGTTAGTGGTTCTTCTGCTGTTATTTGACTGCAGATCAGATTGGTCTGTTTGTGGAACCTGAACTAAAATGAGTTCCACTGTCTGGACTGTGGAACTTCTGCACTTTGGAAATTCATCCCAGGGGTCGGACTGGAACCTTTGGCCCCGGGACGCATGTTTGACACCCCTGATCTAAACGGATTAGGGATGTAAACAATTAATCGACTATCAATTAATTGTCGATAAGCACCCCCACACAAATACGGGGGGTCATATCGGTCCGATCCTGGACGGAGCGTTTCCTTTGGAGGCTGGTCTAGTCCACGGTCATCTGGACTATCTGGTCAGTGAGACAGAAGTTAAAACGTCCTCCTGATCCAGGACACAGCATTTAAGGCATGTCAGTCACCCCGCTGGACAAGGGAAAATAGCAGCGGGGGGGGGGGGTGTCAAACCTCACCCTATCATGTCAGGTAGTGATGCAATGTCAGAAATGCCCATTTCTTCTAAACTGTCCCCCTTCAGATCCATGAATTTTTCTGCACAACTTCTTTAGTTCGACTCCATTCCTGTCATTGTCTGTTCTGTATCCAATGGAACAGAAATCAGTCATTAAGGAACATGACATGCTTTTTTAATGAAGTACATAAACAATATTTAGCTTTTATTCTTATAGTCTCTTTTGAAAGAGAAATTCAGGTTCTTAGGAAAATCGCTGCTTATCAATTAATTGTTAATTGATCGATAAGACTGACCAACTAATGACTAATGAATTAATGTATAATTTGCATCCCTAAAACAGATGCAGACTTGGCGTTGTAGCTGTTGGACTTGTAAGAACGGCTCAGATAAATTCACTAGACTGTATGTACTTCAGTGGGTTTGTGCTCTTCATGCTGCTGTTGGCTGTAACAGTGTTTACTCGTTTATCAACTCATTCTATGAACGATGCCTGGACACTTGCTAGCTAGCGGAGATGTTAGCATACTTGTGTCACGTAGGTGTATGTTTGTTTCATTTACTAGTTTACCCTTTGTCTGCCTCAGGAGTGTATTTTTACTACGAGACACAGAATTGAATCAGTTGAATCTAGTTTCAGTCGGATGTTTGTCGTTCCTTATGTGTCTAATTTGTTTCGTCTGAATAGTGACTGGCATAACGACTGGCCTTGAAGTTTGAGTGACTCTTGTAACATTAGTAACTTTCTTGTAACTCAAAGTCACAAAGACATTGCTCCGAGGATTACCTTCTCGTCACCTGCTTCATTGAAAATAAATACACATGATTAGAGGGGGCGGGGTTAGGGGTGGGTTTTACCACAGTGAATATGTACGTCTAAACTGTAGGGGGAGCTCCATTAAAAAATGATACAAAAACAGTGAAGAAGAGCAAAACTGGTAAAATCTTACATAGTTCCTCTTTAAAGACTAGTTCATATTTTCTAGTGTTGGTCATATGAGGTTTTCATCCACAGTCACGGTTTCAGCCACAGCTGACGGCAGCGGGTGGGGAGTTGGACATGACACGGAAACTGGAACATGATGGAAAAAAGGTAGAAGATAAAAGACCTGCCAGTGCTGCATCCAGATGTAAGGACCTGGATGACCTGGATGAGGCGGTCCATGTCAGTCAACTAGACCTCCAGTGGTCCACCTGGATCTGTTGGTGTCCTGGGCAGGTGACCACCCTTACTGTTGTGTCCATCTGTGGTGAGAATCCAGAGGCTGTCTGTCTGTGTCCGTTTGGCTTCCACCGTCTACACTAGGACATCTTCTATCCTGCTTCTCCAGCCTCCATCTACTGGATTAAACCCACTGACCAAGGCCCAGGAGCCCCTAGAAGCCCACTTGTAAACATCTGAAGTGTCCAGGACCATCTGCTGTTCTGAAGGCCTGTAGAGGTTCTGCTCCCATCAGCCTTTACAGCAGAAAGCATTTGGACTGAGGTCACGACATCAGTCATCTGGCTGTTAGCAGTGCATCTACAAACAGCTGACACGTACCTTCAAACAGAAGGAGCACAGCCGTGTGGAGCCTGAACAAAGGCACAGCAGTGACCCGTGTCCACTGCAGACACATCCTAGAACTGGCCCTGCTTTGAAACTATCTGTACCGACAGTGGTACTAACAGCTGATGGCTAACACCAGGCTGTTCAAGTGGAGATACTGACTTAGAGGTCACAACTGCATTCCTTTAATCATTTCATTTTATATTATATGATTATTAATCCACTTTCTCTGGGCAGTTCTGTACATGCAGACAGAAGTTTGGGTTAATTTTATGGCAGCGAGGCTGAATACTTGATGCTGATTGGGTAGACCCAGAGCAGGATATGATGTCAATAGGAAACAAGCGTCATTTTTAACGTCCTGTAGAAGACGAATGGTAAATAGTACAATACTGTGGATTCTACAGTTCAAATAATAATGTCTGAGAAATGGACTGACACATGTGCAGGCGCTGCTTGTATTCTATGGTCAAATCTGTTTGGTTAACGATCGCAACTGATTACATCGACAGTGGGTCCAACTGAGGAGAGGGAGGAGAGGGAGGAGAGGGAGGAGAGGGAGGACAGCCCATAACCTCCCCCCCTTATACTGTCTGAAGCAGAAAAGAGCAGTTTAACTGCACTTCACTTTGTGACTCATTAAATGAACACAAACAGATTGGATGTTTGAAACTTTTCAGCTGAGGAGAATGTACCCCTGCTGCTGCTGAGGACCCTGAGTGCCCTTTGACCTTCTGAGGGGAGGGGCTCTACTTGTATGTAGACAGGGTGTTCTTGTCCAGCATCCTCAGCGTCTGCCGGACTCCCTTCTCTACTTTCCTGAAGTGAAGCCTCTTCCAGATGCTCTGCTGCTGCTGTCGACCCCACTCCAGATCCCTGAGGAACACCTGCACAGAGGACGGCCGGATGACTGACTCCGCCCACTCAGTCTGTTACTGTACATTCACTGTTATGACCACGTAGACTTTTATGAAATCTGCTGTAGTGACGTTACACTTTTATCTTGGATGTTTGTTACAGAACGTACCATAGTTTTTGACTCTGCATAACGACTGACTAGTGAACTAATTAATAATTTTACTATTGTCAAATCATCGTTGAACTCTTAAAGGCCAAACTTGTAATCCTTTAAATGTATTAAATTCCCTCTCAAAAGTACAGAAAATGTATAAATATCATACTGAAAATACTCAACTACAAGTAAAAGTTCAGATTTCACACCTTATTTTTGTACTTTGGGATATTTGTTCAACTGCAATGCATCAGATTCTACCAGAGCAGAATATGTTTATAGAGGTAAGATAAGATAAGATAAGATAAGAAATCTGCTATTTATATAAGTATTTCTATGAATTTAGATTTAAATGTAAGTATTCTATACATCTTTACATTGTGGCTGCACATGCACATGGTGTCATATGGGTGGGTGGTGCTACTATTTTCAGCCCAGATGATCAGATGCAGTTCTAGAAGTAGCCGTGGTCATCATCACCTGGTTTGAATTGCTTGTATTTTGGACATAATCAGCAGATGTACGGTACATACAGTCTGCTGTTGGATCCTGTGGTTGTGTTTGGTTGTATGTGCGTACCCTCAGCTGCTGTTTAACTCTCTCTCGGTCCCAGGAGGAAGCGTTCTCTCGGATCACGCTGAGGATGGGGTGCCAGTCTTCAGAGAGGTCTGAGCCCTCGGTGACGGAGGCCAGGACTCGGACCCTCCGCCCGCTGCCGCCTTTGCTCTTGGGAACTCCTCGGACGTACAGAGACTGTTTCCCCACATCACTGAGAGGGTTCAGGTACAAACTGGACAAACAAACACAGAACTGTTAGTGAAGAAGAGGAGGAGGAGGGGGAGGAGGGGGAGGAGGGGGAGGAGGGGGAGGAAGAGGAGGAGGAGGAGGAGGAGGGGGAGGAAGAGGAGGAGGAAGAGGAGGAGGAGGAGGAGGAAGAGAAGGAAGAGGAGGAAGAGGAAGAGGAGGAGGAGGAGGAGGAAGAGAAGGAAGAGGAGGAAGAGGAGGAGGAGGAGGAGAAGGAAGAGGAGGAAGAGGAAGAGGAGGAGGAAGAGGAGGAAGAGGAGGAGGAGGAGGAGGAGGAAGAGGAAGAGGAGGAGGAAGAGGAGGAAGAGGAGGAGGAGGAGGAGGAAGAGAAGGAAGAGGAGGAAGAGGAGGAGGAAGAGATGGGGGAGGAAGAGGAAGAGGAGGAGGAGGAAGAGGAGGGGGAGGAGGAGGAGCAAGAGGAGGAGGAGGAGGGGGATGAGGAGGCTGAGGAGGAGGAAGAGGAGGGGGAGAAGGAGGAGCAAGAGGAGGAGGAGGAGGGGGATGAGGAGGAGGAGGAAGAGGAGGAGGCTCTTCTTCATCTTAAACAGTGGTTCTCAACCTGTTTTGAACAAACTCACCCTAATATATTATAAATAATAATCATAGCATTATTATTATTATTATTATTATTATTATTATTATTAATAATAATAATAATAATAATAATAATAATAATAATAATAATACAAAAGTTGTGTAAGTGTTGTAAATGTTGATGCCTACAGTGTTGGAGGACAGAGTGTTGGAGGACAGAGTGTTGGAGGACAGTGTGTTGGAGGACAGTGTGTTGGAGGACAGAGTGTTGGAGGACAGAGTGTTGGAGGACAGTGTGTTGGAGGACAGAGTGTTGGAGGACAGTGTGTTGGAGGACAGTGTGTTGGAGGACAGAGTGTTGGAGGACAGTGTGTTGGAGGACAGAGTGTTGGAGGACAGAGTGTTGGAGGACAGTGTGTTGGAGGACAGTGTGTTGGAGGACAGAGTGTTGGAGGACAGAGTGTTGGAGGACAGAGTGTTGGAGGACAGAGTGTTGGAGGACAGAGTGTTGGAGGACAGTGTGTTGGAGGACAGAGTGTTGGAGGACAGAGCTCCAGTGTGTTTGGTTGTGTGTTGTGCTGAAATGCTGCAGGTCTATAGAACACTGTTCATGATCCAGTTCATTGTTCCTTCTTTTCTTTATGTGTAGCCTGCCCATTTCACTTAAGCCACAATTAAAAGCAATGAGGGAAAACATATATTGTACAGCTGTTGGAGGTGGTTTGAAACTGTTGTATGTATTTGCACATTCAAACAAATTAAGACGCACATTTTTAATGACTGATAACATGTGTTCGGTTGTGAACTCAAACAGACCTAGATTTATATATAATCCAAGTTTTAAATTAAGTGTTATTTAACTGAAGGTGGTGGTGGTGGTGGGGGGGGGGGTGTCCAGGAAGAAGCAGCCCCTCCCCCTCTGTAAACAGTGAGACGGACTTTGCATATTCACATCAGAATATGAGCGTCTGTAGTCCAGGGAGTAAAGCCAAAGTTCATGTCATCCACCCTACACTGCCTGCACTTCCTCCTGCTTTCCCTGATGTTATTTGATTCCGTTTCGATATTAAACTTTTTATACATAATTGTCCTTGTGTACATTTTGACTGGATGTGGAATTTGAACCCGTGTAGCCGGGTTCGGCTCCTGTCAGCCGTCAGGATCCAGGATACTGTGTTTCCAAAAGGTCATGTGGTCTGATGAGTCCAGATGAACCCTGTTCCACAGTGATGGGCTCATCAGGCTCAGAGAACAGGCGGATGTAGTGATTACCCATCATGCCTAGTGCCTACAATACAAGCCTGCATGGGCAGTGTTACGATCTGGGGTTGGGTCAGTGGTCAGGTTTAAGAAAACAGGCCATGGTGAACATGTGCCATAATCAGAGGTGAAAGCTAAATAAATAAAGATAAACATTAGAGTGTGGCTCAGGTGGTAGAGCGGGTCGTCCAATGACCAAAGGGTCGGCAGTTCGAATCCTGACTCTGACTGTCCACATGTCCATGGGCAAAACACTGAACCCTAAACTGCTGATGTGTGTGTGTGTGTGTCCTTGTACAGCACTATTAGCACCATGAAGGTGTAGAAAATGCACTATGTAAGTTTTCCATTCATTTTATTTTGGCCAGGCTGCGTATGTTCACACTTGGATACATGTGCAAGTGTGAGTTTACTGAAAATTATTTGGAAATTAGTGGTATTTAATATTTACAAAAATCTAAATTCAGTCATAAAAGAGCCAATGAACTCCCTTTTATTTCCATGTGCTAATGCATGCTTTTCTGTGTTTTTTTTTTACCAGTACTTTGTACATTTACATATTCTGGCAGCTCGTGATGACTGTTTCTATGTTTCAGTCCTGTGCACACACCACCTCAGATACCTGGTGTCTGTTTGGGTTCTGAGAACGTCTGTTTGAGGTGCTCTCCTTACTGCACAGTGTGGATGCTGGGGTGCTCTCTGCAGGCGTCCACCAGAGTCAGAGCTGCGTTGTCTCCGATATTGTTGTAGGCCACGTTGAGCTCCTCCAGGCCGCTGTGCTGCTGGATCTTGTCAGCCAGGTCCAGGGCCCCCTGGTCCCCGAGGGCGGTGTGCATCAGGGACAGATGTCTGAGGGACTGGTTCTGGGGCAGAGCCTCCAGCAGGGTGTGGGCTCCAGAGTCCAGCAGAGGATTATCACACAGTCTGGAACACAGCACATGATTGAACATCTGTGGTTTCAAACAGTAGAGTACACCATGTGAGAGGTCAACTTGAAACACATGTGGACGGTTTTATTCAGAGGACAAAGTCCAAAAACCACAGGAGGAGCACAGGAGACGTCTGCTCGTACATGCAAAGCAGCTGAGGAGAAACGGCCGAGTCAGGGTTTGTGGTGCTGACGGTGATACCGGCGGGACCAGGACAGGCGTATCCATGACAACACCGCCATGCCACTGGGAAGCGCTCAGACTGTGGTGTCTGTGTTGTTATGGCCTAGTTCTAAAGCAACCATTTACAAAAAGAAACCAAACATCATGAGCAAACACCAAGTCACACTGATGTTTTCTTCTTATTAATACAGCACCATCACAGGATCACAACCTAATGAACCACAGCCCCTGTATGGGTCTGTTCTGAAGAGGCAGGAGGAGACCACAGGGAGGAGGTCAGAGGAGGAACTACAGGACTGTTAGGAGGAGGTCAGAGGAGGAACTACAGGACTGTTAGGAGGAGGTCAGAGGAGGAACTACGGGACTGTTAGGAGGAGGTCTGAGGAGGAACTACAGGACTGTTAGGAGGAGGTCAGAGGAGGAACTACGGGACTGTTAGGAGGAGGTCAGAGGAGGAACTACGGGACTGTTAGGAGGAGGTCAGAGGAGGAACTACGGGACTGTTAGGAGGAGGTCAGAGGAGGAACTACGGGACTGTTAGGAGGAGGTCAGAGGAGGAACTACGGGACTGTTAGGAGGAGGTCAGAGGAGGTCAGAGGAGGAACTACAGGACTGTTAGGAGGAGGTCAGAGGAGGAACTACAGGACTGTTAGGAGGAGGTCAGAGGAGGAACTACAGGACTGTTAGGAGGAGGTCAGAGGAGGAACTACAGGACTGTTAGGAGGAGGTCAGAGGAGGAGCTACAGGACTGTTAGGAGGAGGTCAGAGGAGGAACTACAGGACTGTTAGGAGGAGGTCAGAGGAGGAACTACGGGACTGTTAGGAGGAGGTCAGAGGAGGAACTACAGGACTGTTAGGAGGAGGTCAGAGGAGGAACTATGGGACTGTTAGGAGGAGGTCAGAGGAGGAACTACAGGACTGTTAGGAGGAGGTCAGAGGAGGAACTACGGGACTGTTAGGAGGAGGTCAGAGGAGGAACTACGGGACTGTTAGGAGGAGGTCAGAGGAGGAACTACAGGACTGTTAGGAGGAGGTCAGAGGAGGTCAGAGGAGGAACTACAGGACTGTTAGGAGGAGGTCAGAGGAGGAACTACGGGACTGTTAGGAGGAGGTCAGAGGAGGAACTACGGGACTGTTAGGAGGAGGTCAGAGGAGGAACTACGGGACTGTTAGGAGGAGGTCAGAGGAGGAACTACGGGACTGTTAGGAGGAGGTCAGAGGAGGAACTACAGGACTGTTAGGAGGAGGTCAGAGGAGGAACTACAGGACTGTTAGGAGGAGGTCAGAGGAGGTCAGAGGAGGAACTACAGGACTGTTAGGAGGATGTCAGAGGAGGAGCTACAGGACTGTTAGGAGGAGGTCAGAGGAGGAACTACAGGACTGTTAGGAGGAGGTCAGAGGAGGAACTACAGGACTGTTAGGAGGAGGTCAGAGGAGGAACTACAGGACTGTTAGGAGGAGGTCAGAGGAGGTCAGAGGAGGAACTACAGGACTGTTAGGAGGAGGTCAGAGGAGGTCAGAGGAGGAACTACAGGACTGTTAGGAGGAGGTCAGAGGAGGAACTACAGGACTGTTAGGAGGAGGTCAGAGGAGGAACTACAGGACTGTTAGGAGGAGGTCAGAGGAGGAACTACGGGACTGTTAGGAGGAGGTCAGAGGAGGAACTACAGGACTGTTAGGAGGAGGTCAGAGGAGGAACTACGGGACTGTTAGGAGGATGTCAGAGGAGGAGCTACAGGACTGTTAGGAGGAGGTCAGAGGAGGAACTACAGGACTGTTAGGAGGAGGTCAGAGGAGGAACTACAGGACTGTTAGGAGGAGGTCAGAGGAGGTCAGAGGAGGAACTACAGGACTGTTAGGAGGAGGTCAGAGGAGGTCAGAGGAGGAACTACAGGACTGTTAGGAGGAGGTCAGAGGAGGAACTACAGGACTGTTAGGAGGAGGTCAGAGGAGGAACTACAGGACTGTTAGGAGGAGGTCAGAGGAGGAACTACAGGACTGTTAGGAGGAGGTCAGAGGAGGAACTACGGGACTGTTAGGAGGAGGTCAGAGGAGGAACTACGGGACTGTTAGGAGGAGGTCTGAGGAGGAACTACAGGACTGTTAGGAGGAGGTCAGAGGAGGAACTACGGGACTGTTAGGAGGAGGTCAGAGGAGGAACTACGGGACTGTTAGGAGGAGGTCAGAGGAGGAACTACAGGACTGTTAGGAGGAGGTCAGAGGAGGAACTACGGGACTGTTAGGAGGAGGTCAGAGGAGGTCAGAGGAGGAACTACAGGACTGTTAGGAGGAGGTCAGAGGAGGTCAGAGGAGGAACTACGGGACTGTTAGGAGGAGGTCAGAGGAGGAACTACGGGACTGTTAGGAGGAGGTCAGAGGAGGAACTACAGGACTGTTAGGAGGAGGTCAGAGGAGGAACTACAGGACTGTTAGGAGGAGGTCAGAGGAGGAACTACAGGACTGTTAGGAGGAGGTCAGAGGAGGTCAGAGGAGGAACTACAGGACTGTTAGGAGGAGGTCAGAGGAGGAACTACAGGACTGTTAGGAGGAGGTCAGAGGAGGAACTACGGGACTGTTAGGAGGAGGTCAGAGGAGGAACTACAGGACTGTTAGGAGGAGGTCAGAGGAGGAACTACAGGACTGTTAGGAGGAGGTCAGAGGAGGAACTACAGGACTGTTAGGAGGAGGTCAGAGGAGGAACTACGGGACTGTTAGGAGGAGGTCAGAGGAGGAACTACAGGACTGTTAGGAGGAGGTCAGAGGAGGAACTACAGGACTGTTAGGAGGAGGTCAGAGGAGGAACTACAGGACTGTTAGGAGGAGGTCAGAGGAGGTCAGAGGAGGCCTGGGAGGAACCACAGGGCTGTTGAGGTGACAGACTGGCAGGTGCTCCATGAGCCCCACAGTGAGGGTCCTGAAGGGCTCACTGAGTATTCTGGACCTTCTGTACAGGCTCCATAGTTCCAGCTCAGACCGTCTACTATTCTCCAAATAACAAGCCACAGGTGACAGAAGACATCAAAGCTGTCCTCAGTGACAGGAAGTGGACCATCAGGTATCACTGAGAGTGAAGATCAGAGAAGTAAAGGACAGTTACAGGAGAAAGCTGCAGTGGAAACGTCAGCAGAACAGCAGGAGAGAGGACCATGAGAGCAGCATGAGGACCAGCACTGGGTTCAGACCGCTAAAACATCACAGAGTTCAATTTGTACTTCAACAGATTTGTCACCTTCACTGACGACCAGGTTCAGAAACATGTGAAGAAGCTCCACTCAGTGTGTGCAGAACTGAGCAGGGTGAGCCCCCGTGTCCTTAACGCCAGTGCTCCACAGGTTTGTGCAGCATTTCATCATGTTTTCAGGATGAGCCTGAGTCTGCAGAAGGTCCTAATGCTGTGGAGGACACCATGCCTAGTTCCTGTACCTAAGATGCCACGTTCCTGTGGTCCTCAGGATTACAGACCTGTGGCACTGACTTCTCATCCTGGATCTGCTCCGACCCACGGTCAGAAAACATGTGGACCTCCTTCAGCTCTCCTACAGTAGAGGAGCCCATCATCTACCTGCTTAATCATGTCTCGGCTCACTTGGACCAGCCGGCGAGCGCTGTGAGGGTCATGTTTGTGGACTTTTCCAGTGCATCCAGTACCATCAGGCCGACCCTTCTGGGTACGAAGATGACAGTGATCCAGGTGGATGTCCCTCTTGTGTCCTGGATTGTGCATGTGTGTGTGTGTGTGTGTGTGCGTGTGTGTGTGTGTGCAGAAGTGTGTGTCGGACAGGGTGGTCAGCATTAAAACATGAAAGAAAATGTGGGCTGTGAAGGCAGTGTGTGGATGGAACCAGCAGGTACCAGGAACATCTGAGATCTACGGCCAAAAGAGCGCAGTCCCAGAACAGCTCAGATCCTGTAACCATCCAGTTACTTCTGGGGTGAATGAAGGATTCTGAATCTGAATGTGAATTTAAAAAGCACCTGACAGTTGTACTTCAGATCAGTCCTCCAGTAAAACACTTACTTTCCAACACTTGGGTTACAAGAACATACAAAAAAAAGTGTTCTTACTGTAGAGATTTAACGCAACTCTTGGGATCTAGTAGCAGATCTCTCAGGAGGCTGCAGGAGTCCGGATGCAGGCTGTTAAACTGCAGACTGAGGACGACAGGCACACACAACAATCACAAACACACACAGCACACACAAGCATCAAGTCAGGACAAGGCTACGTTTATCACCCACAGGATTTCTGGGAAAATTTGCCAAAGAAATGTTAAATAAAATACTGTCCAAAGGAAGAACCCTCTCTTGGAACTTCTAAATGATTTGGACATTTCCAATAGAACATAGTGTTTACCTGACCCATAAATAGTATTCACAACAATCAGTGTGCATGTAGACACATGACACGGAAAACTAAAGCTGGAAAACTGATCTTCTTCTGAACGATGGGATATTTGAATACATACTCTGTCTGCAGGAGTAAAACCTGATCCTTAACCACTTACTCATAAAAAGCACTTGCTGATGTTTAGGTTCAAAAGTTCATGTAAAAAATAATTGACATTTTTCATACCGCCATGGCTTAGAGGCGTACTTTTACAATCAAAGCATTTTTTCACTGTGAATTTCTCTCACATCCAAGTAAAACTGTTAATGTGACTGAAGTTCCCCCACCCAAATCCATAATGGATCAAATCACTTTACATCAGACTGAATTCATTCATGAAATCAGCAGTGATACCCAGCCCTACGAAACCCTATTAAACAGAATTATTAAGTACATTAATGCTATGCGCATGTTAATTAGTTGTTGTTTAAATGTCCAGTTATGTGTTTATGTCAGATTGGTGCAGTTTTACTCCAGGTGTTATTATACAGTCAGGGAAAAAATTATTAGACCACCAGAAGTCACCAAAAACAATGGTTCTGTAATCCAGTCCTAACTCCTGTGTGTGTCATGTGACTAAAACAGACCGAAAAGAAAACATGGAATGAATAAAAGCACTGTTTTTATCAGTACAATGACACAGATACTGATGGAAGAACTGAAGGGATTTGGGTTTTTTTCAAGAAAACATGTTCAATGGATAAGTATCAGCTGTGAAATTCAACTACTATGAGCTGTTTGTGTTGTTCTCATTCTATTTGTCCAAACAGATGGAGCTTCAGTTGGACCAGGAATTAAAATGAACAAGAAATTAAAGAAAACAAGGGTGGTCTAATAATATTTTAAACGACTGTAAGTGAATGTTGACCTTTGAGCACATAAACATAGCCTTCATCAAGTTTCAGCAACCAGCACTGAGGTCATATCTACAAGCGTTTTAGTGGAAATATTTCAAAAGGATTTAAGAAAAAGGCATTTCAAAAAACTAATAAAGACACATATCACACTTCATGGTAATAGAAGTCCTCTGCATATCTTGTTAGAAGTGAAAACACACACCAGTGACACCGACATTATCCAGTGTTAATAGAAACTGTAGTTCAAGTCCAGACATGAACAGAGCTGCTCAGCGGTTCAGACCAGGATTACAGGATAATTCACAGCCTGGTGCTGTTGGCAGCTTTGTGTCACGTTATGTTTTCTACTTCAGTCCTGATATTTGTATCAAGCATGCTTCAATACAAACAGACGTGTCTGTTTCTGATCTATTCAGCACAAACCAACAAACAGCTGTTTCGTTTGTCTCACTTGAGGTTGTGTGTGTGTCTGAAGGCAGGCATGAGGGTCTTCAGCATTTCACTGGTCAGGAGACAGGAGGACAGGTCCAGGGACTCCAGGTGGTAACTGCACAGGAACAGGATGGCAAAAGACACAGGCTGAACCCAATTCACCCCATGGCCCCTCCCCCTTACCCCTACCCCTCCGTTTTTACGCGTACACGTGAAGGGGTAGTGTTGTCCTGATTCTCAATTAGATGCATTGTGGGAAGTGAAGGTTCACGCAGCTGCCTGGTGGCAGGATGAAAAAACAACAAACACCACGCAGAAACAGCTGAAACATGGAAACGGCTGAAACACGGAAACGGCTGCAATATGCATAGAGGGAGGCGGAGCTCCAGCCGTTTCCGCGTTGCGTTTGTTTCATCCATATAATATCATATGGTTTCACTGCTGCTGCCAGGCGGCAGTGCGAACCTCCGCTTCCCACAATGCACGTCGCCCGAGTTCCCTCCTGGCTCTGAATGTAAACACATGGTTTGTTTATGGTGGATGGAACTAAAAGTGTTCACTGTGAGGGAAGACATTCAGGTGAGTCATCACAGAAAGAATTCCAGGTTTGTGACACTGAGGCTGTGACTGGGGTTCGACAGATCTGATGAAAAACTGGTCATGAAAGTCTCCCGCAGCTTTAAGTCAGTAGTTTGTACTTTGTTCGTTATCATATTGGCCATTTTGGATCCAGAAGTGACCATATTTGGATAAAAGGCAGATGGCTGCAGGAGTGGCTGTTGGCCCTTTCGTATACGGTCGTCATGTTACCAGGTCTCATCTACGCGTGTGCATCTCATATCTGTCAGAATCTGTCAGAATGAAGGTTTGTACGAAGCAGAAGAAACGAACAGGCTGGAAAATATTCACGCAAACAGTAGCAGTAAGTGCACATTCACTGTATTCTTTCACAAACAAGCTAGTCACTTACCCTTTCTGTAGAAAAAATGTCATTTCTGACTTACTCTGAGTACGGTTTAATGAACGTAATGCAATTACTGTTAAGAAACGTTCCTGTAATGCACTAGGCTAAACCAACCTTTAAATGGGTTTAAATAGTTGTCATTATGTTTTCCTGTTCTATGTATGCAAGTAACAGACCAGTGGAAGTTGTCTTCCATGGTGACAGATCTCATATTAACCCTTACACTTCCATGCACAAAAGACTTTTATTTTGTACAGTTCAAATTATTGTTGTTCACTGACACATGAAAACTGACCCAGAACACTGGTGTCAATCAAAGGAGAATTACATGGACAATAAACACATGACCCGATGTTCAAAAATGTTCTGGCATTTTGGTTTTATGTTGTTTTTTCTGAGAGTCTACTTTATTCTGATACACTCTGTGTAATGTTCATGAGCTGAAGAGACAGTAAACCACTGGAGTGGAGCAGACACTCACCTGGGGGGGGTACAGGACAGCACTGAGGCCAGGACGAAGCACTTGAGTGAAGTCATCCGAATGTCGGCGAGGCGGATGGATCTGATGGAGGACAGAACGTCAGCGCTCAGCCTGGGGTTCTGAAACTCATAGAGGAGCACCAGCAGGTCCATCACCTCCTCTGGGGGCTGCGGTTTGTTCAGCTCTGATGTTCCAGAAGAAAACACAGTGTCAATGTCCAAACGGCTTTCTGTGGAAGTATCAGCTGTTCAGGTTTTCACTAAGGTTCTGAGGAGGACACGTTCTGTGGCTGAATTTACGATCACAGGGTTTGTGTGTTCTTTGACTGGGAACTGTGCATTTGGGACATGTCTTATATTATCACTGGAATAGTCACAAAATACACACAAGTAGGCTTTCACAGTGCACTAAGACAGGGATTCTCAGCTGGTGGGTTGTGGCCTAAAAGTGGGTCCCAAACCTGTTTTCAGGAGGTCAGGAGTCTTTGAACGGGCAAAAAATAATGTTAAGAACCACTAGTTGTACTTCATTAATTAAATGAATTTGCATGAAAACACTGAGTGTGTTAAAAATGGCTGTTCCTAGAATGTTGTGATTATTATATCAGCGTTTATGATTAATGCTTCAAAAAGTGACTGAAAGCACTTTTCTTTGACACTTTTGGCTTTGGTTCAAATGGACCTCATCCAGTGTTAAAGGGAATATTCCCTCGTTAGCGTCACCACCTGCTGGTCACTTTAACTTCTGTGTTTTCATACTGTGACATTCTGTGTTATCTCAGGTTCAAAACACACCATCTTCTCATTAAATCAATATGAGAAGTTTAACTTCTGTCATTTAGGGGTGATAGTGGGTCCTGAACCTGACCAGCTGAGAACCACTAAGACATGCGCAAGAAAATGTGAAATAAATACGCTGGTTTCTGATTTGAGTACTTTCAGGTGATTGAGGTACTTCTGGAAAAACTCTCATGTCGTACCTACTGTATGTGTTATAAGAGTAGGGGCACAACTACCCTGCACACATGAGTGCGTTACCTCTGACCAGGTACTTCCTCAGTGCCTTTGTGATTTGGGCCACGGTGGAGCTCTGAATGGTGCAGCCCAGCTGTTCCAGCTGGACCCGGTTCCCATAATTCAGCAGACCTCCCATGAAGATGGGGTAGAGCTCAAAGGGCTGCCCTTCTGTGTGCTGCTGCTGCTGCGGCCCGTGAACTCCCAGCAGGTTCTGCTCCACCTGATCTAGGACATCCTCGTTGTAGCTGTCCTCAGTGCGAAACATCTCGGCCGCCATGGTTCTGGCGATGTTGCCTTTGTTGTGACTGCTGAGTTTCTCAAAGAGCTTCGGGAAAAACTTGAGGAGGTTGAAGAGGGCAAAGATCCGCAGGGGGATGAACTTAGAGAAAATGTTGATGATGGTGCTGACGTCGTCCCCGGCCTGACCGATGGCTGTAGACACCTGCTTGGTCAGCTTTTCCAGAGCGGATTTATTCTCCCCGAGAACGACATAAAGGGCAGCCAGGTACTCCTGCATAGCCGGGACAGCGAACACGTAGCGCTTCTCGTCAGCCTCACTCAGATCTTCCGGGAGATGCTTGGAGCTCTCGACACAAGGAGCCATGAAGAAGTCCAGCACGTCGGTTCTGAACACAGCCAGCTGCCGTAGCTCCTCGTCCGTCTTGGTCTTCCCTCCGATCCACTGCTCCAGCTCTTTTTCTGTGAATGACGTACGTTTGTACGTCACTCCATCTAAGGCTAGTTTACCGACTGTGCGGACTACGTGCAGCATCAGAGAGTTTTGGTGCTCCTGCGTGGACATGGCTCTGCCCGGGCTGAGAACTTCACCCCCGAAGTTGAGTCTGAGGAAGCTGGTGTAGATACCGGTCAGGGTGCGAATGGGCGTGTTGGTATGTGTGAAATGGAGGAAGTGTAAGGTGGCGCATGTGAGCCAGCAGTAGGAGGGGAGGAAGCAGGCGGCCGCCAGCTGGCTCTCCCTCTGGAGGTTCAGGTAAAGAAGCTCCACGAGAGCCTCGTTTTTTTGCGCAGCCTCCCCGCTCTGCTGCAGGAGGCGGCTGGTGAAGTAGGCCCGCTGGCGGTCCGGGTCATTAAAACCACAGATCTGCGCGTAGCGGCTCACATACTTCTGAGGGATCCGGTCCAGGGCAGACAGTCTGGTGGACACCAAGATACTGGCCTGAGAAGACAACAGAGGACAGGTTCAAGCAGTGCAATGGACCCATGTGGAGAGACCAAGTAAGACCGACAACAGACACACAGAACCAGAACCAGAACCAGAACCAGGACCAGGACAGACACAAGACACACAGAACCACAACCAGAACCAGGACAGATATAAGACACACAGAACCAGAACAGACAGAAGACACACAGAACCAGAACCAGAACCAGGACAGATATAAGACACACAGAACCAGAACCAGGACAGATATAAGACACACAGAACCAGAACAGACAGAAGACACACAGAACCAGAACCAGAACCAGGACAGATATAAGACACACAGAACCAGAACCAGGACAGATATAAGACGCACAGAACCAGAACCAGAACCAGGACAGATATAAGACACACAGAACCAGAACCAGGACAGATATAAGACACACAGAACCAGAACAGACAGAAGACACACAGAACCAGAACCAGGACAGATATAAGACACACAGAACCAGAACCAGAACAGACACAAGACACACAGAACCAGAACCAGGACAGATATAAGACACACAGAACCAGAACCAGGACAGATATAAGACACACAGAACCAGAACCAGAACAGACACAAGACACACAGAACCAGAACCAGGACAGACACAAGACACACAGAACCAGAACCAGGACAGATATAAGACACACAGAACCAGAACCAGGACAGACACAAGACACACAGAACCAGAACCAGGACAGATATAAGACACACAGAACCAGAACCAGAACAGACACAAGACACACAGAACCAGAACCAGGACAGATATAAGACACACAGAACCAGAACCAGGACAGATATAAGACACACAGAACCAGAACCAGGATAGATATAAGACACACAGAACCAGAACCAGAACCAGGACAGATATAAGACACACAGAACCAGAACCAGAACAGACACAAGACACACAGAACCAGAACCAGGATAGATATAAGACACACAGAACCAGAACCAGAACCAGGACAGATATAAGACACACAGAACCAGAACCAGAACAGACACAAGACACACAGAACCAGAACCAGGACAGATATAAGACACACAGAACCAGAACCAGGACAGATATAAGACACACAGAACCAGAACCAGAACAGACACAAGACACACAGAACCAGAACCAGGACAGATATAAGACACACAGAACCAGAACCAGAACAGACACAAGACACACAGAACCAGAACCAGGACAGATATAAGACACACAGAACCAGAACCAGGACAGATATAAGACACACAGAACCAGAACCAGGACAGATATAAGACACACAGAACCAGAACCAGGACAGATATAAGACACACAGAACCAGAACCAGGACAGATATAAGACACACAGAACCAGAACCAGGACAGATATAAGACGCACAGAACCAGAACCAGAACCAGGACAGATATAAGAAACACAGAACCAGAACCAGGACAGATATAAGACACACAGAACCAGAACAGACAGAAGACACACAGAACCAGAACCAGAACCAGGACAGATATAAGACGCACAGAACCAGAACCAGGACAGATATAAGACGCACAGAACCAGAACCAGAACCAGGACAGGGACAGGACTGTGAGGACCCAGTGAATGCATTCAGATCAGTTTTCAGCCGTTCTCAGGGTGTTCGTGCTAAAAATGTTCACTTCAACCAACAGGACTGAGTGGAACCTGTTTTTCTGCCACAGTATCACCATGGCGACATACTTCACCCCTAAAGACTAGAGTCCGACCGATTAATCAGCCAGCAGGTTAATCGGCCCAATTATAGTTTATAACCGATTAATCAACATCGGCCAGTATGAAAACGATTTATGAACTTTTTTGCTGCAGAGGTTCTGTCGCTCACTGCTCCTGTGTGTGTGTGTGTGTGTGTGTGTGTGTGTTGCTCAGTGAGTCAGAGGAACAGTGAAGCCTCAGTTTCACTTTCACTTCTGCTCAGACACTCACACTATCACCCCCCCCCACACACACACACACACTCACGTCCGTGCACTTCCTGTCTCCTTCACAGTTTCATTCTGCAGACAGGCCTGGGTGTTGTTAGTGTAGGGGAGACTGGGGACAGTTGTAACCCAGGTCAGTTGTAACTCTTGCAGTTGCTCTAGTCATGTCACACACCAGTCTAACATCAGACTGTTACACAGAGTGTGAACGTTGTGTCAGTTATATCTGTCAGATAAACACAGATTTATAAAACTGTTAATGCAACTGTCCACAGTTATCTAACATCAGATTATTACATCCTGTGGAGATCAGTGTTCTTATTTCAGATATCGGCCAATATGTCGGTATCAGCCAATATTGGATATTGGCTTTTTTTAAGCCCCTAATATCAGTATCGGCATCAGCTCCAAAAATCCCACATCAGTCGGGTTCTAATGAAGACCCAGTGGTACTTTTGTGGTACTTCCCAAATCAGTTTTTCTCTCTATTTAACGTTTAAGTGATTTATCACCATTTATCATTACATCATCCTCTGCATTTTGCATTTTTGGAGGGAAAATCAGATAGTTTCCAATATTTAATTTACTGATGAAGTAGATGTTCCTAAAGGCTCAGATTAAATTTGAGGGTTATTATATCAAAAACAGAGAAAAGTGAAGAATTTCAGCAAAGATATCATTAACTGAACATATAAACCAGTGTGTCCATCCACTGTCACTGATCCAACTGCATGGGTTTGACTGGAGAATCAATGTTGTAGAGGATGACGGTGTTTCCATGGTAACTACAGAGCCTCTGAACGTCCAAATATGGTCATATCTGATGACCATGAAAAGATGAACTGTATTTGACACTAATTGTTGACATGTCTTGATAGGATTAGTGGATCAGCAGGTGTTAAACAGTTTAGGTCAGCAGGTGCTTTAGGTGGGCAGTGACAGTTTGGGTCTGTAAGGGTTCAGAGAAGCTCTGCTCCACAGTCCAGTGGCAGAGGTGTGCAGGTTACCTCAGGTAGCATGTATTTCCTCAGCAGGTTGACCACCACTACGCCTGCAGGCAGCGCCTCGTTGGGGTCACTGCACAGCTCTGTGGATCCGATCCGGAAGTCCAGCTTCATCTTCTCCATCTTATGGAACAGGAAGAGAAGGTCCTTGGCCTGGTTTCCCTCCCCGCTCAGCAGGGGGTGTTTTCTCAGATGGAAATACTTCCTGCTCACCAGGTCCCTTAAAGACACTGTCCTGGGTGGGAGGAGTTCGGCCACATTAGAACTGTGCTGTATCTGAATATGTAGATCTGCATCTGCAGCGGACAGAGAATATTTACAGGTTCTCCCCTTCAAACACACACCTGCTCATATATGCTGTCAAGTGCACCAAAACATTATTGAAGTTTTTTCTTTACCTGTGGCAGAGGTGGCTGAGAGGGCCAAAAATGTTGTGATGATAAAAATGTCACACAGAAAATACTGGTTCCAAGACATATCGCACTATTTCATTTCAGGATACTGTATCGATATTAAAAAGGACTGTATCAAATATTTTTAGGTGTTTCTTCAAATGCAGACATGGCAGAGGTCCAGTTTTGATTTTCTTTTGTGTTCATGTTTTTGGGGAATCCTACAAACTCTTAGTACTAATATTGTGATACTGCAGGTCATGCATGTAGTTTTTTTGTTTTTCCATTTATAACACTGTTTTGTTAATAACGGTTATTTCAAGCATCCTAAAAGCACTTTTTACTGTCTGAAAGAGGCAGCTGTTAGTTCCTTTGGGCAGGATCTCAAACTGTAATGTGTGTAAAACATAATTTTATGTATTTATTTTGTGTGTGTGTGTGTTTTGTACTGGTTAAGCCAGATGTTAAAACTTTATTTTTCCAAATGCTGCACTTTAAGTCTTTACAGAAGAACGTTTTGTGATATACCATTTAATCGTACGACGGCGTATTAGGGCTACATAGGAAAAGGAAAAACATATGCCACTACAAGAATAAAGTCATAATATTTTGAGTAAGAAGCCATAATATTATGAGAATAAAGTCGTAGTTTTTAAAAAAAAAAAAAAACTCATAATTTAACAAAAATAATGTTGTACTTTTATGAGATTATGTCGTAATATTTTGAAAATAAATTTGCAATAGTGCGATAAAAAGTCTGAATTTAGAAATTGTCAGTTCCTCTTCCACAAAAGAGGCAATTTGCTCCAAATCTGTTCTGTAAATGGAAGGTGTCATGACACAACCTTTGTTATGATGTGACACTGTATAAATACAATTGATTGATTGAATAACTCTAAAAAACACTAGTGAAAAATTGCAGCTGCACATTGGAAAGTACTTCTACACTTTATAAGCTGCTAAAGTGAGCCGGCTCTGTCCTAGGCTGCCCGCTGGACTCCATCCATCCATAACCCCACCCACCCTGTGCACCCCCCTGTACAGTAGAGGCCCTGGGCAGCTCCTTCTGCACCAGACGGTTACATCCCCTGAACAAGAAGGAACCATTCCTGCAACAGCCATCAGACTGTAGAACAGTTCAGTGACCCTCCACCCCCCCACGTCACATTATCTGTATGTGCAATCACTATGTAATTCTGTAATACCTTTAAATTTCACACTTAAATATTTATACTGTAAGAGCGTTTATTTCTTCCTCCCTTTCCTCTGCACTGGTGTGTTACATATTAATGCTGTAAACTGTTAAATTTCCCCATGGTGGGATCAATAAAGTCTTATCTTATCTTATCTTATCTTATCTTATCTTACTAGTAGAAACAAGAGGCATAGTAGTAATAATAATGATAAATAAAAGTATAAAGAATAGAAGTACTAGTCGTGTACTCCCATGTTTATATCAAGGTTATTATCAATAACGAAAATTAACGAAATGACGAAAACTAGAATTGTAAAAACATTTTTGTTAACTGAAATAAATAAAAACTATAATTAAAAGAAAAAAACATAACTAACTGAAACTGTACTGTGTGTTTACAAAACTAACTAAAACGGATAAAAATTATGGATAAAATTCCCTTCGTTTTCGTCTTTGTCGACATCAGATTGATACGAAAGCGATTTATTTCCCTCAAGCAATTTTAGCTGCTGGCACCAAATGATATTTAACGGTCACTTCTCGTCACCTGTCGTTTAGAGTCAGCTTTTCATCCCCACTCTACCTGGAAACATGGAGACTAAAGTTGGGAGAAAACAGCAGAATTCAACGGTGAAGAAGATAAAAGATATAAAAAAACTAAAACTAAACTACAACTAAGCATTTAGAAAATAACAAAAACTAATAAAAACTATCAAACCTGCTCTAAAAACTAATTAAAACGAACTGAATTAGAGAAAAAAAATTCAAAGCTCACTAAAACTAAACTAGAATGAAAAATCCAGAACTATTGGAACCTTGGTTTATTTGTCTGTTTGTGACGGCTCATCCTCTGGTGACTTCTGCCTTTAACAGCAGATGAAATGAGCTGCTACGTTCATCTGATGTGACACGCTTCCTGACCAAAACGAAGCATGTCTTACTTTGTCATATGGCTGAGATCCTCACAGGAGAAGGGCAGCAGCAGCTTGAACTGGGTCAGCGCGGCCCCCCCTGCACCAGTCCAGGACCAGCTTTCGGAGCACCGTGTTCTTTCCGGTTCCCACCGCTCCGTACATCAGCACGGTGACCCCCGTCTCCTGGTCCCGCACGTCCGTGGCCTCGAACAGCTGCTCCACGGTCACAGAGGAGCTGCCGGTCTGGGGCAGAACGGGGGAGCTCACCAGACCGGCTCTCTCCTCAGGCCGCCTCTCCAGGATCAGCGGGTCCACGTGCATGGTGTCGGGGCTGAAGTACCCGCCGAACTGCTTCTCCTCGTTGGGAAGGTGGCTGAACCACTGGATGAGCCTCCTCTTGTGAGTCTCTACTGGATCTGCAGGAGGAGAGGGAACAGGTCAGTGTGGGATTCACAGGACAGTCACAGGGGTTCAGGTCAGGGGCCACACAAAACCCAAAAGGATCGGATATGGACCGGACCGGTCAAAGACTGCAAAACTGGGAAAAAAGTTACATTTACACACAATTAAGGATTTATTTATCAACTGGATCTTTCCCAGGTTTCAGCAACTTGAAGACCCATTTAACGTACACGACCAGTCCACAGTGTGGACTCCCCTTCTCATATACAGGGTGGGGAAGCCAAATGTACACTGAACATGTAGTTGTTTTTTCTCAGCAGACACTACGTCAGTTGTTTTGAACCCAAACATATACTGATGTCATAATCATACCTAACACTATTATCCATACCTTTTCACAAACTTTTGCCCATATGAGTAATCAGGAAAGCAAACGTCAAAGAGTGTGTGATTTGCTGAATGCACTCGTCACACCAAAGGAGATTTCAGAAATAGTTGGAGTGTCCATAAAGACTGTTTATAATGGAAAGAAGAGAATGACTATGAGCAAAACTATTACCAGAAAGTCTGGAAGATACTATTAAAGAAGAATGGGAGAAGTTGTCACCCCAATATTTGAGGAACACTTGCACAAGTTTCAGGAAGCGTGTGAAGGCAGTTATTGAGAAAGAAGGAGGACACATAGAATAAAAACATTTTCTATTATGGACATTTTCTTGTGGCAAATAAATTCTCATGACTTTCAATAAACTAATTGGTCATACACTGTCTTTCAATCCCTGCCTCAAAATAGTGTACATTTTGCTTCCCCACCCTGTAAATGTCATCAGATGGACCGCAGATGGCCTACAAGTGCTCAGCACCACTGGGAACTGCTTCAGGACTTTTGGAAAACATTTCAGGTGACGACCTCATGAAGCTCATCCAGAGAACGCCAAGAATGTGCAAAGCACTAAAAAAAGCAAAATGTGGCTATTTGGAAGAATCTAAAATAAAACCGTGCTTTGAGTTAGCTCACCCTTTTTTTAAACTCCATAATTCCATATGTGTTCGTTCATAGTGTTGATGCTTTCAGTGAGAATCTACAATGGAAATAGTCATGAAAATAAAGAAAAACCAGGTGAGTCCAAACTTTGGACTGGTAGTGTAGATCACAAAGATTTTTTCAGAACTTGCAAATTCATACTTTTACTAAGGAGACCTTTCCACCCTTCCCCAGTCAACCACCAGAATATGCTTTGGATAACATGCTTCTAGAAAAACCACAAAAGAAAGGAGCGGTTTCTAGTATTTAATAATAATAATAATGGATTGGATTTATATAGTGCTTTTCTAGACACCTTAAAGCACTTTACATTTTTGACCCATTATTCATTCGCTCTCACACTGTCCCTCTGGTGGGGGTAAACTACATCTGTATCCACAGCTGTCCTGGGGGGGGGGGGGGGGGGGGCAGACTGACAGAAGCGTGGCTGACAATTTGCGCCTACGGCCCCTCCCACCACCACCAGTGTGAGTGGCACTGGAGGCAGGGAGGGTGAAGTGTCCTGCCCAAGGACACAACGGACAGACTAGGACAGAGCGGGATTCGAACCGCCAACCCTTCAGTTATTGGATGACCCGCTCTACCACCTGAGCCACAGCCTAACGACCTTTCCCAGTTGGACTGTAGAGCTGCTTTGGACCGCCTGAAAGAAGCTTGGTCTAATGACCCAGGTGTAACCATGACTGACAGGCAGTGGACTAAAGCACAGGAACCATCTGCTGTACACGTGGACCGCTGCAGTTTCAAGTCTTCCACAGGTTGCATCTGTCTACACTGCAGATGTCCAGGATGTCCTCTGGAGTGAATCCCCTTTGTGACCGTTGTGGCCGGAGCTCTGCTTCAGTGGCACACACATTTTAGACATGCCCCAACTTCACTATTAGACTGAAACGTTACAGACCTGGTCTTAGATTTTGAACAGACAGATCCCTCCAGACCCAAAAACAATAACGCTGGGTGTGGAACCCACAGGAGTGGACCTGAGCACTGAACAGAATGTTGTTGTGACGTTTGTGACACTACTGGGCGGAGGCCTTATTCTGTTCCACTGGAAGAACAAAAATCCTCCAACTCACCAGGCTCCGATGAAAGACATTCTGCAACACTGACATTTGGAGAAAATCTAATTCTCACTAAAAGATCATCTAAAATTATTTTATTCAGTTTGGCAGCCTTTTATAGATTATGTTAATGTTAAGTGAGTGCAGGTGTAAAGATCTTGTTTTTGCAGTGTTCTAATTTCAATAAAAAGAGTTTAAAAAAAAAAAAAAAAAGCAAAATTTAACTGAAAATTACATAATGAGGTTGTTTACATCTACAAAGTTTCCCTAAAAATGTGAATAACATGAACAATCTGAAATTTCTCAAGGAAAATAAGTGCAATTTTAACAATATTCTGCTTCAGTTTATCATTTATACATTAGAACGTACAGATCCCAGTGGATCTACAAACACACAAAACATTTAATAACAGGGAGAATATTGATACAATTGTACAGTTTGTATTAAGAAATTTGAGATTGTTCATATTTGTTCAGGTTATTGTATTTTTCATTTCAATCATGTGGGCCAGTAAAATAACAACATAATAACCTTTAATTTAAAAAAAAAAATGGACAAAAATGTGATAAACATGAACAGAAAGAACAGAAATAAGCAAAACAATTATTAAAAAAAACAACAAATATGAACAAAATAAATAATAATAAAAACAAAACATGCTCCAAAATTTACAAAAATGTGAGAAACAACAAAATAATGTTTAAATTGCACTTAGTTCTCATAAGACATTTCAAGTTGTTCATATTTGTTCAGGTTATACATATTTATTGTTAAGGAGTTTGTAAATGTACACTTTTTCCATGTAATTTTACTTTTTTACACTGAAACAAAGACTAACATTTGGAGCTGTCATTATTTATAGATTATTCTAATAGTATTTTACTGGTCTGACCCACCTTAGATCATATTGGTCTGAATGTGGAACCTGAACTCACATTATTTCAACATCCTTGACTGTTCAAATGTTCAGTATACTTTCTGTACTTCACTACTTCGTCCCACGGGCCGGACTGGACCCTTTTGGCCCATGAGCCCTATGTTTGACACCTGTGCTTTAGCTCGTCCAAAGGCTCCTACAGACTGGCATTTCATCACAGTTGTGCATTTATTGCCAGCCTTTCTGTTCAACGTGGATGTAATACAGTTGGATACAACCTAAACACAGCCTGCAAGAACAACACGCTCACAAATTCAGGCTACAACACAAGCCAAAGTACAAAAATGTAACAGAATTTTACAAAGAAAGTCTGAGGTTAGCAGTTTCATCTCCATAATCACACCTGTTGCACTGATCAGTGTGTCATTAAAGGCTGACTTCCTGTTAGGTGTTGAGTAAATGTAGGTCACAGCAGCTTCAAACTGCACATGAAACCATATTTCAGACATTCTGACAATTTTGTCCATGTTTGGTCACAGTCATACGTCGACCTCCCTAAATGTGTGACATAGAACCACTGATTTTCAGCCACGACCTCATATCTGTTATGTCCAACAGAGTATTTTATTTTGAATACAGGTCAGAGGTCACAGGGGAAAAAGCCATGTAGGGAAATACCCATACACATATTATGTTTCATGTTGTGTATCAATCCTCTGAGTTATTAAAAAAAACAACAAACCAAACAGTTGACCCCAAAGGCTTCATTTCTGTGCTGTATTTAAACACTGGTTGTGAACTATTATAAATGAGGAGGGAAGGATGAGTTCATGGTGAGTTCTGCGACTCCTTCTACTGATGCTTTACTTCTCATTTGGCATAAAAGTGGATTCAGTTTTTTCTATTTCTATTTTATTTATTTGCACATCATAAACAGCAAGAGAAAATTTTAAAAGACTATTTTCATGCAAGTAACACCATTGTGCAGGAGGATAGAAGCCAAAAACAGGTTATGTAAATACCTCCTCCAGGAAAAAAAAAAAAGAATTAAATATACGATATAACTGAAATAATACTCTAAAGTAAAAACAATAGAAATACAAAGCAAATAGTATACAGCCTTACATTGTTTTCATAAATTAGAGTCCTTTTCAGATGCTTTTTAAATAATGATAAAGAAGTTGTTGATTGGAGTTCAGGTCGTAGATGATTCCAAACATGTGGTCCATGATATTTGAGAGAATACTGACTGCTCAGCAGTACGGAAGATTACATTTACTTGAGTATCATGTAGGATAATTGTGAAAAACAGAAGACAACATAAAAAAAATTCAAGGGTGAACAGATTAGATGTTGGAGACCAAAGGTGGAGGTCGTTGTGATTCCCAGAGCTCACTGTTGTTCTGAAAGAAGTGGATGAAACCTGTTTATTCTCTCAGATCTGCATTTGGAGTGGGTGGGTTGTCTTTTTTCTGTGGTACACAGACCAATGATGGAACTATTCAAAAGGACAAGAAACACTTCCAAACTGTCAATGATTTCCTTTGCATTTATGAGTAAATATGCACATACGGCATTGTTCTAATTAGTTCTGGATCCACTAGTTCACACACATACTGTGCAGTGTTCTGTTTACCAGGTAACTGTGGCATGGTCTAGAGGTTTGAGCAAAGCTGCTGTAGTTGAAGGTATGCACACAGATACCACTGTGTTTTCTGCAGAGTGAACATGAAGAAGTAAGGGAAAATTATCAAACAGAACACTGGCAGCCTGTTTAAATGCAGCTGAATCCAAGTACAGATCACTTTTTCAGGTTCACTTTTACTCTAACCTACACTAAAGCAGATGTGTGAACATTTGAGGCTGTGGTTTTGGGGGTTTCAGTAACTTCCTGAAGTTAGTAAGTGCACTGCAGTAGCGCTTCCACCTCCACATCTGTGTCTGTATAGAGTTTATCACTGGTACTGAGCCAAACATGTCTGCTCATCCAAAAGAGTCCTTCACAGAAAACACTGTGGACTGTGTGTAAAATAACCAGAGGTGCAAAGTTACTCCTTTTTTTTTTAAACCTCAATTTAACCTAATGTTTCTGATATATTTCTTTTCATTTCCTACATTTTCACACAAATATTTGGACTGTCTAATTCTCATATTTTCAAAACAGGAATTAATTTGAATGTATTTTAGGGGAATTACTGATCATTTTTATTTTGCATCACTGTGCACCATCCCAACATCTGGACTTCATTTAAATGAAAGGACACAGTAGCACATAGAAAACACCATCCTTTGGTGAATCCACTGGTGAACGTCACACAAAGCCAATATAACAAAACCAAACTGTTACAGGACCAAAGTGGCATATGAGACAGAGCAGATAAGAGAGAGAGCCTGGACCACAGAGAAAAGGCTTCGTTTTCACATTAGTACGACATAAGGTTCAGGTCACTTTGGACACAAACAGCCACTGGAAATGTGCATGTGCAACCACAATGTCAGTATGGAAATAATATTTAATCTCAAGTCTAAGTCTGTATTTATATAAACACCAAAATTGTTATTTTTCTCTTTATATTTCATTTTTCACTCTTTGTGGTTTTCTTCCTGTCTTTTTCTTTGCACTTACTTGTTGTATTTTGTTGCTGTAAACTGTGAAATTTCCCCACAGTGGGATAAATAAAGTTTCATATCATGTCATAAAGGCCAACTTTTGGCATTTCAGAAGTTGGTCCTTTTCACTTTTACTGCAGTGCACCAGCTGAATCCGTACTATCACAGATCTTTTTTTTTTTATTTAACACATATCTGGGTGTTTCTCTGAAACTGGGTTTATTTTAGTATCTGTCACTTTTCCAGCTTTTTGACCCAATAATAAAAGGTAAATGTAGACATATTTCCCCCCAGGATGGACCTGATGATGACCTCAGATAAATGCACAAAAATTATACTCTTGCTCTGATCCATCCCATAATTAATGACATTTATAATCAAATACTGGGTCCAAAAACAGGACCCAAATATGGACATTAAATCTGCCTAGGTGTCAGTGCATCAGATGTGTAAACATGTGTAAATGCTCTTCTACAGACTCTAAATACAGACCCTGTGTTCACTGTGTGGATCCTAGTGGTTTTTCTAATCCACACATGTGGGTTCTTCATCAGTCTCAGTCTCATTCCAGGTTTGGTGTGGAACCCATTGTGTCCACTGGTGTTACATGCAGAACCTGCCCAGTTAAACACTAATAAATCGTGAGTGATTTTCAAACAGTGGTTATTTTTGCCAAACACTCTGCCTTGTGTAATTAGTCTGATTCCCAAAATGTACCTGTGAGAGAATAAAAAGATATTCAAAAATAGTAGTTTTCCAGTCCTTCTTACTGTGTTACATGCACAATTTTGTATAAAAAATATTTTTAAAAAACCCAGAAAAATGTGTTTTATCTGAAAATAGTTTTATCTCAGTAAGTATTTATTTTTCAAATGGACCCAAAGTGCTTCCAAACCTGCTTCATAACATTAGTCTACGTCTGGGTTGAATTTTTAGCCCCCTGTTCTGTTTTTAGGACCAGTTTCACCTGCGTTTGTGCATGAACACATACATGTGTGGCCTTGTGCTGGCTCTGAATGTGGCTTTGGAGTGAACAGTTCACCTGGGTCTGGAGCGGTGGTGGAGCAGAAGGTCCTCCAGTGAAGGCCAGCGGCGGTGCACAGGGGCGGCCCGGCCCTCCTCTTCCACCTCCATACTCCAACCAGCTGAGTCAGCCTTCACAACACACACAACATACAGGTCTGTTCAGTCCCACGGCAGCGTTCGCACGCTTAGAGCAGGTTCACTCACACACAGACCAGCCAGAAAGGTGACGTTAGTCCTGAAGCTGACATAGAACTTATTGAAATCTGATCCTAGATCTGCTGCACGCTGTCTGAAGGGCAGATGCAACCTGTTTACAGGTCCCAGCAAGTAACCTGACACACCTCCAAGGCACTGGCATTCAAGGAAGTACAAGGAATTACAGGCTTTAACTCTGTCCTAAAGCTGCTCCACACTGTGGCACCTGAAAAGTCATGTGGAAGAAGGTCGACTTATTTATCGATGTATTTCTTTAATACAGGTCTATAATCCACATAACACACATAATATGATGAGAAGGCAGGACATTATCAGTAAAGTTATCAACATATGATCTTATAAAGTTAAGATTAAAACACTGTCAGCTGTTTGCATGCACCACTGCTGCCATTTGGATTTGTTTTGGATTTTTTGTGCATTAGACATTTTCTGAAAACCTGGATTACAGCTCAGTATTTTCAGATCATTTCTTCTCAGCCTCAGATAAACACCATTATCAAACAAACATGGATGTGTCAGCTTTCAAGAATCACATGTGGTCTCACTGTATGTGGGTTTGGTCATGACAGTTTCATATTTGTAACACATAGTGTATAATATTAAACTGATACCCAACGTTTAATGTGGTACAACTGATGGAAAATGTAAAACAAATGAATCAACTACAAACAAGAATGGGTCTAAGTGAAACAGACTGACATTTAAAACATGAAAAAGAAAATAAATGAATGAATGAAAAAGAAAGATCCAATGTGACAGAAACAATGGAAAAGAGGCAACAAAACAAATATAACATAAGAACTGATGGACGACATGGCTATGTGCTTTCAAAACAGAACAATAAAATTATACCACAATAATCTCAGTGGCTCTAATAATTTTAATTGGGATATTTAGTTGTTCTTTTGCCCTGCCCTACTTTCAAAGCTCATTCAAATGAGCCAAAACCAAACTAATGTTTTACACATGAGCATCAGTGTGTCACTAACCTGTGCACCAAACTCATCCTGTTCTTCAGCTGTCACTTGATGTCGAGGAGCATTCTGGGAAAAAGAAAAATGTGTTTTTTGTTAGTAACAGACATCAGAAATGTGAGCAAAACTACAGACCGCACTAAAGAAGATGTCAGACAGCTCTGGGGTCAAAGGTCGCATTTTGACCCCATGATCCACGCAATCTCTGTAGAACTTTGAGATTCTGTTGAATGAAAAGTGGTTCAGAAATGAAATTTAGAGAGTTTCTAAATTTGTTCTAAAAACTAGTTGATGACTAACTTAGTAGTCAACAGGCTGTTAGTGAAGTCAGGCACTTTTGTTTAAAGGAGTGATATTTTACTTTTTTTTTTTTTTTTTAAATGTTCTTCTTCTTTTTCCCTCATTTCCCTGTGATCTCCATAAACTGTAAATGCTAATTCACTCATTCAACTCCACAGGTCCATCTACAACACTATTCTGACTAATGACACCACAAAGGGGGTTTGGAGCGCTGGCCCTTTAAATGCACAGGAGACACTGCAGGCCCCGCCCCCTCCAGGTGATTGGCTGTGCTGCTCTGTCCTGTTCAACCAATAACTGAACATTTTCAGTAATGGGCTCCAAGTTTGGACAGATTTTCAGTCTGGACTCCAACCACTGATGACGCCAAACAGTTCTGGAGAAGAACTGGAGAAGTGTTGGACTGAAGTCTGGAGCTGAAATGAACAAAGGAGGAGACAGAAGCAGGTCTGAAACAGAGTTCAAACAGTTATGGAGAAGAACTGGAGAAGTGTTGGACTGAAGTCTGGAGCTGAAATGAACAAAGGAGGAGACAGAAGCAGGTCTGAAACAGAGTTCAAACAGGCTGGAGAAGAACTGGAGAAGTGTTGGACTGAAGTCTGGAGCTGAAATGAACAAAGGAGGAGATGGAAGCAGGTCTGAAACAGAGTTCAAACAGTTCTGGAGAAGAACTGGAGAAGTGTTGGACTGAAGTCTGGAGCTGAAATGAACAAAGGAGGAGACAGAAGCAGGTCTGAAACAGAGTTCAAACAGTTATGGAGAAGAACTGGAGAAGTGTTGGACTGAAGTCTGGAGCTGAAATGAACAAAGGAGGAGACAGAAGCAGGTCTGAAACAGAGTTCAAACAGGCTGGAGAAGAACTGGAGAAGTGTTGGACTGAAGTCTGGAGCTGAAATGAACAAAGGAGGAGATGGAAGCAGGTCTGAAACAGAGTTCAAACAGTTATGGAGAAGAACTGGAGAAGTGTTGGACTGAAGTCTGGAGCTGAAATGAACAAAGGAGGAGATGGAAGCAAGTCTGAAACAGAGTTCAAACAGGCTGGAGAAGAACTGGAGAAGTGTTGGACTGAAGTCTGGAGCTGAAATGAACAAAGGAGGAGACGGAAGCAGGTCTGAAACAGAGTTCAAACAGTTATGGAGAAGAACTGGAGAAGTGTTGGACTGAAGTCTGGAGCTGAAATGAACAAAGGAGGAGATGGAAGCAGGTCTGAAACAGAGTTCAAACAGGCTGGAGAAGAACTGGAGAAGTGTTGGACTGAAGTCTGGAGCTGAAATGAACAAAGGAGGAGACAGAAGCAGGTCTGAAACAGAGTTCAAACAGTTATGGAGAAGAACTGGAGAAGTGTTGGACTGAAGTCTGGAGCTGAAATGAACAAAGGAGGAGATGGAAGCAGGTCTGAAACAGAGTTCAAACAGTTATGGAGAAGAACTGGAGAAGTGTTGGACTGAAGTCTGGAGCTAAAATGAACAAAGGAGGAGACGGAAGCAGGTCTGAAACAGAGTTCAAACAGTTATGGAGAAGAACTGGAGAAGTGTTGGACTGAAGTCTGGAGCTGAAATGAACAAAGGAGGAGATGGAAGCAGGTCTGAAACAGAGTTCAAACAGGCTGGAGAAGAACTGGAGAAGTGTTGGACTGAAGTCTGGAGCTGAAATGAACAAAGGAGGAGACGGAAGCAGGTCTGAAACAGAGTTCAAACAGTTATGGAGAAGAACTGGAGAAGTGTTGGACTGAAGTCTGGAGCTGAAATGAACAAAGGAGGAGATGGAAGCAGGTCTGAAACAGAGTTCAAACAGGCTGGAGAAGAACTGGAGAAGTGTTGGACTGAAGTCTGGAGCTGAAATGAACAAAGGAGGAGACGGAAGCAGGTCTGAAACAGAGTTCAAACAGGCTGGAGAAGAACTGGAGAAGTGTTGGACTGAAGTCTGGAGCTGAAATGAACAAAGGAGGAGATGGAAGCAGGTCTGAAACAGAGTTCAAACAGTTATGGAGAAGAACTGGAGAAGTGTTGGACTGAAGTCTGGAGCTGAAATGAACAAAGGAGGAGATGGAAGCAGGTCTGAAACAGAGTTCAAACAGTTCTGGAGAAGAACTGGAGAAGTGTTGGACTGAAGTCTGGAGCTGAAATGAACAAAGGAGGAGACGGAAGCAGGTCTGAAACAGAGTTCAAACAGTTATGGAGAAGAACTGGAGAAGTGTTGGACTGAAGTCTGGAGCTGAAATGAACAAAGGAGGAGACGGAAGCAGGTCTGAAACAGAGTTCAAACAGTTATGGAGAAGAACTGGAGAAGTGTTGGACTGAAGTCTGGAGCTGAAATGAACAAAGGAGGAGACGGAAGCAGGTCTGAAACAGAGTTCAAACAGTTATGGAGAAGAACTGGAGAAGTGTTGGACTGAAGTCTGGAGCTGAAATGAACAAAGGAGGAGATGGAAGCAGGTCTGAAACAGAGTTCAAACAGTTATGGAGAAGAACTGGAGAAGTGTTGGACTGAAGTCTGGAGCTGAAATGAACAAAGGAGGAGACGGAAGCAGGTCTGAAACAGAGTTCAAACAGTTATGGAGAAGAACTGGAGAAGTGTTGGACTGAAGTCTGGAGCTGAAATGAACAAAGGAGGAGATGGAAGCAGGTCTGAAACAGAGTTCAAACAGTTATGGAGAAGAACTGGAGAAGTGTTGGACTGAAGTCTGGAGCTGAAATGAACAAAGGAGGAGATGGAAGCAGGTCTGAAACAGAGTTCAAACAGTTATGGAGAAGAACTGGAGAAGTGTTGGACTGAAGTCTGGAGCTGAAATGAACAAAGGAGGAGACGGAAGCAGGTCTGAAACAGAGTTCAAACAGTTATGGAGAAGAACTGGAGAAGTGTTGGACTGAAGTCTGGAGCTGAAATGAACAAAGGAGGAGATGGAAGCAGGTCTGAAACAGAGTTCAAACAGTTATGGAGAAGAACTGGAGAAGTGTTGGACTGAAGTCTGGAGCT
>NW_021941438.1:369208-386708 GCF_902148855.1 Sphaeramia orbicularis | reverse complement strand
TTGAACAGAATAGAATAGAATAGAACAGAATAGAATAGAATAGAATAGAATAGAACAGAATAGAATAGAACAGAATAGAATAGAACAGAATAGAATAGAATAGAATTGAACAGAATAGAATAGAACAGAATAGTATAGAATAAAACAGAATAGAACAGAATAGAACAGAAAAGAATAGAACAGAATAGAACAGAATAGTATAGAATAGAACAGAATAGAATAGAACAGAACAGAATAGAACAGAATAGAATAGAACAGAATAGAACAGAACAGAACAGAATAGAATAGAACAGAATAGAACAGAATAGAATAGAACAGAATAGAACAGAACAGAATAGAATAGAACAGAATAGAATAGAATAGAACAGAATAGAATAGAATAGAACAGAATAGAACAGAATAGAATAGAACAGAATAGAACAGAATAGAATAGAACAGAATAGAACACAATAGAATAGAACAGAATAGAACAGAATAGAACAGAATAGAATAGAACAGAATAGAATAGAACAGAATAGAACAGAATAGAACAGAATAGAATAGAACAGAACAGAATAGAACAGAATAGAACAGAATAGAACAGAACAGAACAGAACAGAATAGAATAGAACAGAACAGAATAGAACAGAATAGAACAGAACAGAATAGAACAGAATAGAACAGAATAGAACAGAACAGAATAGAACAGAATAGAACAGAATAGAATAGAACAGAATAGAACAGAACAGAACAGAACAGAACAGAATAGAATAGAACAGAATAGAATAGAATAGAATAGAATAGAACAGAACAGAATAGAATAGAATAGAATAGAATAGAACAGAATAGAACAGAACAGAATAGAATAGAATAGAATAGAATAGAATAGAATAGAACAGAATAGAATAGAACAGAATAGAATAGAACAGAATAGAATAGAATAGAACAGAATAGAATAGAACAGAATAGAACAGAACAGAACAGAATAGAATAGAATAGAACAGAATAGAATAGAACAGAATAGAATAGAATAGAATAGAATAGAACAGAATAGAACAGAATAGAACAGAATAGAATAGAACAGAATAGAATAGAATAGAACAGAATAGAACAGAACAGAACAGAATAGAACAGAACAGAACAGAATAGAATTGAACAGAATAGAATAGAACAGAATAGAACAGAATAGAATAGAACAGAATAGAATAGAACAGAATAGAACAGAATAGAATAGAACAGAATAGAACAGAACAGAATAGAATAGAATAGAACAGAATAGAACAGAATAGAATAGAACAGAATAGAACAGAATAGAATAGAACAGAATAGAACAGAACAGAATAGAACAGAACAGAATAGAACAGAATAGAATAGAACAGAATAGAACAGAACAGAATAGAATAGAACAGAATAGAACAGAATAGAATAGAACAGAATAGAACAGAACAGAATAGAATAGAACAGAATAGAACAGAATAGAATAGAACAGAATAGAACAGAATAGAATAGAACAGAATAGAACAGAATAGAATAGAACAGAATAGAACAGAATAGAATAGAATAGAACAGAATAGAATAGAATAGAACAGAACAGAATAGAATAGAATAGAATAGAATAGAATAGAATAGAATAGAATAGAATAGAACAGAACAGAACAGAACAGAATAGAATAGAACAGAATAGAATAGAATAGAACAGAATAGAATAGAACAGAATAGAATAGAATAGAACAGAATAGAATAGAACAGAATAGAATAGAATAGAATAGAATAGAATAGAACAGAATAGAATAGAACAGAATAGAATAGAACAGAACAGAATAGAATAGAATAGAACAGAATAGAATAGAATAGAATAGAATAGAATAGAATAGAATAGAACAGAATAGAACAGAATAGAATAGAACAGAATAGAACAGAACAGAACAGAATAGAACAGAATAGAATAGAATAGAACAGAATAGAACAGAATAGAATAGAACAGAATAGAACAGAATAGAATAGAACAGAATAGAACAGAATAGAATAGAACAGAACAGAATAGAATAGAATAGAACAGAATAGAATAGAATAGAATAGAATAGAATAGAATAGAATAGAACAGAATAGAACAGAATAGAATAGAACAGAATAGAACAGAATAGAACAGAATAGAATAGAATAGAATAGAACAGAATAAACAGAACAAACAGACAGAATAGAACAGAATAGAACAGAATAGAATTGAACAGAATAGAATAGAACGAATAGAACAGAATAGAATAGAACAGAATAGATAGAACGAATAGAACAGATAGAATAGAACAGAATATAAACAGAACAGAATAGAATAGAACAGAATAGAACAGAATAGAATAGAACAGAATAGAACAGAATAGAATAGAACAGAATAGAACAGAATAGAATAGAACAGAATAGAACAGAACAGAATAGAATAGAACAGAATAGAACAGAATAGAATAGAACAGAATAGAACAGAACAGAATAGAACAGAACAGAATAGAACAGAATAGAATAGAAAAGAATAGAACAGAACAGAATAGAATAGAAACAGAATAGAACAGAATAGAATAGAACAGAATAGAACAGAACAGAATAGAATAGAACAGAATAGAACAGAATAGAATAGAACAGAATAGAACAGAATAGAATAGAACAGAATAGAACAGAATAGAATAGAACAGAATAGAATAGAACAGAATAGAACAGAATAGAACAGAACAGAATAGAATAGAACAGAATAGAATAGAATAGAACAGAATAGAACAGAACAGAATAGAACAGAATAGAACAGAACAGAATAGAATAGAATAGAACAGAATAGAATAGAACAGAATAGAATAGAACAGAATAGAACAGAATAGAATAGAACAGAATAGTATAGTATAGAATAGAACAGAATAGAACAGAACAGAACAGAATAGAACAGAACAGAATAGAACAGAATAGAATAGAATAGAACAGAACAGAATAGAACAGAATAGAATAGAACAGAATAGTATAGAATAAAACAGAATAGAACAGAATAGAACAGAAAAGAATAGAACAGAATAGAACAGAATAGTATAGAATAGAACAGAATAGAATAGAACAGAATAGAATAGAACAGAACAGAACAGAATAGAACAGAATAGAATAGTATAGAATAGTATAGAATAGAATAGTATAGAATAGTATAGAATAGAATAGAATAGAATAGAATAGAATAGAATAGAATAGAATAGAATAGAATAGAACAGAATAGAATAGAACAGAATAGAACAGAATAGTATAGTATAGAATAGAACAGAATAGAACAGAACAGAACAGAATAGAACAGAACAGAATAGAACAGAATAGAATAGAATAGAACAGAACAGAATAGAACAGAATAGAATAGAACAGAATAGTATAGAATAAAACAGAATAGAACAGAATAGAACAGAAAAGAATAGAACAGAATAGAACAGAATAGTATAGAATAGAACAGAATAGAATAGAACAGAATAGAATAGAACAGAATAGAACAGAACAGAACAGAACAGAATAGAACAGAATAGAATAGTATAGAATAGTATAGAATAGAATAGTATAGAATAGTATAGAATAGAATAGAATAGAATAGAATAGAATAGAATAGAACAGAACAGAACAGAATAGAATAGAATAGAATAGAATAGAACAGAATAGAATAGAATAGAACAGAATAGAATAGAATAGAACAGAATAGAATAGAATAGAACAGAACAGAATAGAACAGAATAGAATAGAACAGAATAGTATAGAATAAAACAGAATAGAACAGAATAGAACAGAAAAGAATAGAACAGAATAGAACAGAATAGTATAGAATAGAACAGAATAGAATAGAACAGAACAGAATAGAACAGAATAGAATAGAACAGAATAGAACAGAACAGAACAGAACAGAATAGAATAGAACAGAATAGAACAGAATAGAATAGAACAGAATAGAACAGAACAGAATAGAATAGAACAGAATAGAATAGAACAGAATAGAACAGAATAGAATAGAATAGAACAGAATAGAACAGAATAGAATAGAACAGAATAGAACAGAACAGAACAGAATAGAACAGAATAGAACAGAATAGAACAGAACAGAACAGAATAGAATAGAACAGAATAGAATAGAACAGAATAGAACAGAATAGAACAGAACAGAATAGAACAGAACAGAATAGAACAGAATAGAACAGAACAGAACAGAATAGAATAGAACAGAACAGAATAGAACAGAATAGAACAGAATAGAACAGAATAGAACAGAATAGAATAGAATAGAACAGAACAGAATAGAACAGAATAGAACAGAATAGAATAGAACAGAATAGAACAGAACAGAACAGAACAGAATAGAATAGAACAGAATAGAACAGAATAGAATAGAACAGAATAGAATAGAACAGAATAGAATAGAACATAATAGAATAGTATAGAATAGAACAGAATAGAACAGAACAGAATAGAACAGAATAGAACAGAACAGAACAGAATAGTATAGAATAGAACAGAATAGAACAGAATAGAACAGAACAGAATAGAACAGAATAGAATAGAACAGAACAGAATAGAATAGAATAGAACAGAATAGAATAGAACAGAATAGAATAGAATAGAACAGAATAGAACAGAACAGAATAGTATAGTATAGAATAGAACAGAATAGAACAGAACAGAACAGAACAGAATAGAACAGAATAGAATAGAACAGAATAGTATAGAATAAAACAGAATAGAACAGAATAGAACAGAAAAGAATAGAACAGAATAGAACAGAATAGTATAGAATAGAACAGAATAGAATAGAACAGAATAGAATAGAACAGAACAGAATAGAACAGAATAGAACAGAACAGAACAGAACAGAACAGAATAGAACAGAATAGAATAGTATAGAATAGAATAGAATAGAATAGAATAGAATAGAATAGAACAGAATAGAATAGAATAGAATAGAATAGAACAGAATAGAATAGAATAGAATAGAATAGAATAGAATAGAATAGAACAGAACAGAACAGAATAGAATAGAACAGAATAGAATAGAATAGAACAGAATAGAATAGAACAGAATAGAATAGAACAGAATAGAATAGAATAGAACAGAATAGAATAGAATAGAATAGAACAGAACAGAATAGAATAGAATAGAATAGAATAGAACAGAACAGAATAGAATAGAATAGAATAGAACAGAATAGAATAGAATAGAACAGAACAGAATAGAATAGAACAGAATAGAACAGAATAGAACAGAACAGAATAGAACAGAACAGAATAGAATAGAACAGAACAGAATAGAATAGAATAGAATAGAATAGAATAGAATAGAATAGAATAGAATAGAACAGAACAAAATAGAACGGAACAGAACAGAACAGAACAGAACAGAACAGAATAGAATAGAATAGAACAGAACAGAACAGAATAGAACAGAATAGAATAGAACAGAACAAAATAGAACGGAACGGAACAGAACAGAATAGAATACAATAGAATACAATAGAATAGAATAGAACAGAGTATTTTTACCATCCAACCTGTAGATCATAAATAAAATCTACTATAAACATACAAACAAAAGTGGGGGTGGGGTGGTGGTGGTGGTGGTGGTGGTGGTGGGGGGGGTCTGTGATAAGGTGAGGGGAGTGCACTTTGACTTCCTCAGTTTTATTGACCCCTCCTTCTGCATTACTTGTAGAATTGTGTTTTGAGGACAGACTGAGGTGTGTGAGTGGGAGGGGCCTCTGTCACATGGTCTGTCCGTTTGTTCGTCTGTCATTGCACAGAGGCCCAGGGTTTTCAGTGCACACGTTATAATGGAGCCTCCCCTGAACCGCTGCAAACATGACAGGAACGGTCAAGTCTAGGCAGCACTAGTACATCTGATCACGTCCTGTAACCAATCCTGCTTCACAGAGGAGGTAGGACCGCCCACTTCATTTACATACACTTTTCCACTGACAAAATGGACCCAGAAATATGTAAAGAAATAAATGTGGAAATACAGAAATACTTCAATAAATTAGGAAATGCAATCATATATATATATATATATATATATATATATATATATATATATATATATATATAAAGAAAATCAGAAATATATAAATAAACATGTACATTTAAAAATGCATGTATAATTGAGGAAATAAATACATACCTAAATATTAAAATATGGTAATAAAAACATAAAACATAAGCATTTATTTATTAATTTGTTTATTTGGGCATTCATTTATTTATTCAAGTATTTATTTAGTTATTTGTGCATTTATTTATTTATTTATTTAGCTATTTATTTATGCATTTATTTATTTATTCATTTATGCATTTATCTGTTTATTCAAGTATCTATCTATCTATCTATTAGAGCCCGACTGATTAATCAGCTGGCAAATTAATTGGGCCGATTATAGCTTATCACTGATCAATCAACATCTCCCAATATGTAACTGATTTATGAACTTTTTTGCTGCAGAGATTCTGTCACTCACTGCTCCTGTGTGTGTGTGTGTGTGTGTGTGTGTGTGTGTGTGTGTGTGTGTGTGTGTGAGTGTGTGTGTGTGTGTGTGTGTGTGTGTGTGTGTGTGTCGCCTGGACAGTTAGAGGAACAGTAAAGCCTGTCAGTTTCACTTTCACTTCTGCTCAGACAATCACTGCATCACCCCCCCCCCCCCACACACACACACACACACACACACTCAGTCACAGATGGACTGCTAATCTCCCCCGCTCCAACCCCCACCCCCACCCCCCCACCCCATGTCCGTGCACTTCCTGTCTCCCTCACAGTTTCATTCTGCAGACAGGCCTAGGTGTTAATAGTGTAGGGGAGACTGGGGACAGTTGGAACACAGCTCAGTTGTAACTCTTACAGTTGCTCCAATCAGGAAGAACTTAGGACTGCCTTAATTCCCTCTACACATGCTCAGTTTGGTCCTTAGTCCACATGTGCAGTTGTAGTGCTGTGAGGCAGACACATCCACATGTGAGTGAAAACAGAACTTTGTGCTCAGTCAGATTTTTACTCTAATTACCTCCGCCAAGGAGGTTATGTTTTTGCCAGGGTTTGTTTGTTTGTCTGTTTGTTTGTTTGTTTGTCTGTCCGTTAGTGTGCAACATAACTCAAAAAGTTATGGACAGATTTGGATGAAATTTTCAGGGTTTGTTGGAAATGGGATGAGGAAGAAATGATTAAATTTTGGTGGTGATCGGGGGGGTCACTGATCAGCCTTGGCGGAGGTCTGCGCTCTCCGAGTGCTTCTAGTTATTTTTGTGACTGCATAGTTTGTTTTGTAGTTGGACTCATTACAGGTAGATGTCGCTTACATTTTAAAAATGATTTACCAAACTATTTTTGTGTCACTACTTCTAAAATACAGACTGAAAGTCTGCTGTGCCCAGCACAAAAACTCCCACATGTAGAACCTGTGGTTCCACAGCTCACACTAGTCTGACATCAGACTGTTACACACAGGTTTAACCCTTTCATGCACAGTGGTCACTCCAGTGGTCACTCCAGTGGTCACTCCAGTGGGCAGCTGTGCTCCAGCTGTTCTCTTGTCTATTTATGGGTTTTGTTGTTTTACTTGTCAGCCAACACAGTGGAGGCTTATGCACCATCTCATACCCTGCACTTCAGAGCATTACTGTAGCTGTCCTGTTCTTGATAAACCTGATCTGCACTCACATATTTGAGTATAAATGAACTGCTAATTATTATTAGACTGTAATTAACATTTTTTAAAAAGACAAAGATGTTGTTTTATTGCACATTATCTGTGTGTGTAATATCTAGTATTACAGTATGTTAAAATGTGAGAAAACACCAAATTAGCGGCATTAAAAATGTTTTTATTTCATAGTTTTCACACAGCATGTTGCTTCAAAAATGAAGCGCATGGTGTCCAGCTGAGTGGACATTTTTGTAACTTCTTGAAAAACAGGTGCATAAGAAAAAAAAATAAAAATTCAATCACTTTTTTTTTTTTTTTTTTTTGCTTTTTTTTTGCCTAAAGAGGAATAAAAACACTTAGAAAAAAATCTTGATTAAAGTTCTCATAATCCATGCATGAAAGGGTTAAAGTTGGGTCAATTATCTGTGTGAGATAAACACAGATTTATGCAACTGTTACTCCACCTGTCCACAATTATCTAATATAACATTATTAGAGCCTGTGGAGGTCAATGTTTGTATTTCATATATCAGCCAATATTGGATATCGGCTTTTTTTTTTTTTTTTAGCCTCCAATATTATTATCGGTCCCAAAAATCTCATATTGGTTGGGCTCTACTATCTATCTATCTATCTATCTATCTATCTATCTATCTATCTATCTATCTATGCATTTATTTATTTGTTTCTTTGTTTCTTTCTTTCTAATTCTGTCCCCTTTTGTCCCTCATACACACCCTCCCTCTGCTCAGGTACACTTTCTTTGGCTGAAGCAGGAACTCCTCTAAAACAGTCCGGGTTTGGTGCCTTAAAGGCGGCTTCCACAGCCAGCTCTGACCCGGAGGTGGTGTGTTCACGGACCCTGGAGGTGGTGTGTTCACGGACCCTGGAGGTGGTGTGTTCACGGACCCTGGAGGTGGTGTGTTCACGGACCCTGGGTGAGCCGGTACCGTCCTGACACTCAGTAACAGCCCGTTTCCAGCCGCTCAGTGTCTGCTGTCAGTGACACACAGTCCTGTCTGTGCACAGGCGCACTGCACCACCGGCATATGGCACCTTTAACCCACACCTGTCCAGTACTTTTAACCCACACCTGTCCAGTACTTTTAACCCACACCTGTCCAGTACTTTTAACCCACACCTGTCCAGTACTTTTACCCCACACCTGTCCAGTACCTTTACCCCACACCTGTCCAGTACTTTTAACCCACACCTGTCCAGTACCTCAGACTTGTCCTGGTCTTCAGTTTGTTCTTGTGTCCTTCAGCTGCAGTGCTCTCCAGTCCTTCCCAGTTCCAGGACTTCTCCTTCTGCTCCCTCCATCTGTTGACTCCAACCACTGGTGTCACACACACACTACACAACTGTCTGACAGCAGGAAAAAGCACATTACAGCCGAACACATCCGGTCACACTGTCACAATAAAAGACAGCAGTGAAGGGCGGACGGTCGGACAGAACAGGAGCTGTACCTCCACCTGCTGGACTGGAGGGGAACCGCCTTCACATTTCAGACCCAGGACTCGGATAAGCACATCCACATTCACTGGTCTGAGGTAAAAGAACAGCATCAGAACCTATAAAGAATGACAACTCCAAATGTTTGTCTCTGTTGTAGTGCAAAAAAAACCTTAAAATTATGAAAATACTTACTTTAATAAACTATCCAAACAAAAAAGATGTAAATAAATACATTTCTTCAGATAAATCAGTGTAATTTTCTCAGTCTTCTTCCTCCACTTCTCATTAGTCCATGTGCATTCTGGATCAGATCTCCAAAGACACTAAACACTGAGGAACAGGAAGAAAAGAGTTCAAACTGGACTGAATTTAATACAGACATTTCAGGTTGGACACATTTGTTCAGGTTAGTCACATTTTATTGGTACAGGAGAGTTTGGAAATGGAAAGATTTCATAATTTAATGTGATTTTTTTACACTAAAACGTAAACAAATTTTTATTTTTTTTTTTTTTTCTGGGCTCAGCTGTCTGTACTGATAAGGCAGCAGCCAACACCAGCTGTACTCCCAGTCATCATTGCCCATTTTTCTGACACCTTTGCTTGTGTATCCTCTTTTATTTGGACATTTTACCAGGGAGTATCTCACACTACTTTTTTTTTTTTTTTTCCTACTTGTCTTGTCCAGCGTTCTAACAGTAGAATGGTAGTCTGGTTCCTTTTAGTGCTGAACACATTTGCTTTGCCAAGGGAAACTTCATAAAGTATATGAAGCACCCTTTGATATTCTACTGTGTTTATTATGAGTTTAGTTGAACCACATTTCGATGCCGGACCTGACATGGGGGGGGGGGGGGGGGTGTAGAAGAAGGGGAGAAAACAAGAGAGAAGAAGGTGGAGAAGACCCTCACAAGAAAGTATCAACAATACAAACAGCAACAACCATGGAGACAATTATAATGGAAACAATAACTACAACCAGAACTGAGTAAACTGGGCAGAAGAGAGAGAAAAAACAAAACAAAACAAACAAAACTACAAAAAAAAAAAAACAACCAAAAAAAACCACAACAATGCAATACATAAGACCTGTGAAATGAAGAATATAAGAAAGCATGAACAAAATGTCGTATACCACATTCGCACAAATAATACCTATAACAGATAATAGCAGAAACAGATCCACACAACATCAGTTGTTCACATAGACAAGTTGTAGACATAGACACGTAGACAAAAATTTGAAGTTGTTATTATTTATAGGAATAATGGGATATTATTTTTTTCACATCGAACAGAAGAAAATCTGGAGTCCTTCTTTTTGTAGGTTATTATATTATTATTTTATGTGAGATCATTTGGGTGGAAGCTGAACTAAATGTGTTTGACAGCTTTGACTGTGAATTTTTGCACTTTGCAAATTCATCCCTGCTCCGCCCCACTACCTCCTGAACTTCAGGTGACTCTTGGATTTCCTGTCTTTCATATTGGACACACTCATTAATCCAGGTGTGTCTGCTACTTCTTATTGTAACTACTGATTAATTAGGCACACCTGGATTAATCAGTTAAAACTGAGGGTTATTAAATCAGAAACAGAGAAAATGGAAGAAAAAGTGACTTTTTCAGCCAAATTTCTCATGAACTGAACACAAACCCAGTGTGTCCATCCACTGGTCACTGATCCAACTGCATGGGTTTGACTGGGGAATCAATGTTGGAGAAGATGACGGTGTTTCCATGGTAACTACGGAGCCTCTGAACGTCCAAATTTGGTCATATCTGATGACCATGAAAAGATGAAGCACTGTATTTTCCACCGATTATTGACATGTTTTAATAGGATTAGTGGATCAACAGGAATTAAACAGTTTAGATCAGTGGACGGTTTAGGTAAAGGAGGATGTTTGGGTCTGGAAGGGTTAATATTAATACAGCTTAGTTTTATAAAATAGACGAGGCACTGACATCTGATGAAGTGAGGTGTAACTTCTTTATTCACACTGTTGTAATTTGACATGAAAAGTACTGAAAAAATGTTATTTTTACCATAGAATTAATGACCGCTAAAATAAATATATTGTCAAGTGTCCATGTGGAAATGACTTTGGAATCCCTGAGCATTAAACATATTGAAAAGAAATCCCATATTTTCAATACAAATATATAGAAATGGAACAAGCCTTAAATCCAGTTTAAAAGGTTGTCTTATTGTTGTAATTCAGGGGTTTTAAACTCATTTTAGTTCAGTATAACACATCTGAAGTGGGCCGGAACAGTGAAATAATAGCAGTGAAAAGGAATATGAAAATGTTCACATCTACAAAGTTTCCTGAAAAATCTGAATAACATGAAAAACCTGAAATGTCTTAGAAATAATAAGTGCAATTTCATCAATATTCTGCCTCAGTTTATCATTTACACATGTGCATAAATGTTTATGTGTTTATGTTTATGCATTTGGCAGACGCTTTTTTCCAAAGCGACTTACAGGGAAAATCAATCAAATCACTCAACCACTCAAATTTTATTTATATAGCGCAGATCACGAGAAAGTTCTCTCATGACACTTTATATCTAGAGTTGGTCCAAACCAGACTGAAGCCAATTTACAGAAACCAACAGAATCCTCCAGGAGCAAACACATGTGATGGTGACAGTGGAAGGAAAAACTTCCCTTTAACAGCAGAAACCTGGAGCAGAGCCAGACTGAGGAGGATGGACGACTGACAGGACCAGCTGGGGTTAAAGAGAGAGAGTAAGAAAGAGAAAAGAGAGAGCGATAGAGATAGAGACTGGGGGAGAGGGGGAGAAGGGGGGAGTAGGGGGAGACACATGGAGGCGGTTGAGGATAAGTGAGTGGTGATGATGAGGGCAGGGAAGAGGCCGGACCACCGCAGCAGGTCCAGAGATAATCCTGGAAGAATCTGTGATAATCCTGGAAAAACCTTATTAGAATATTTAAAATGGAATTTAAAAGTGTTAGGATAGGAGGTGCTCTCAGAAGAGCTCCTCCTATCCTCCTCCTATAAATACTTACAAATACACAAAACATTTAACAACAGGCAAAATATTGTTAACATTAACACAGAGAGAGAACATAACACACACAAACTGACACAGATCAGTTTAATACCGTCACACATTCTGCTGGGAAATCACACAAACCATACCAAAGTACTGGTTCATTTCTGCACTGGAAATAAACACACTCATTGGACTAACTTGTTTCAATTTAACATAATTTCAGCGTTTTCTGTTTCAGTTCCATAATTTAATCATTTCTTGTTCAGTTTAATCTGGTTTTGTAGATAGTTAAATCAGTCAAACTGTCAGCTCGGTCGCAGTGAAAGGAGCATCTGTAGTTTAAAAAGGCTGAAGTCTGACACCCACAATGCACTGGGCCAAGGCCGTCTGAGCAGACCAGCTCTGCTGGACATTCAGAGGACACTGGTCCAGTCCTGGAAAAGACGCCTACTGGTATGATAAGGACACTGAGCATTTACTGAAAAAGGAACGGTGGGATGAATTTATGTTTACATAACTTGACTTTTTTTTTTTAAGAAAGCCGACAATGAGCTTCCCCTGTCTGAAAGACGAGCAGCCGCCACTGGTCTGCATCGCCTGCTGTAAGTAAATCACATGATAAACTCTCTTATCCGGAGCCCGAATCTGGTAATACCCCTAAGGAGGAGCCTATGCAGCTGGGTAGGACTGGCCTGTCTGCAGAAGAACACCAGCGTCGTTTATCGGCGGGGCTCTGTCTGTACTGTGGACAGCAGGGGCATAGAGTAGCTAACTGCCCACTCAAGACCAAGGCAGCGGCAGGTGAGGGCTCTTTATTGAGCCGGGCTGTCTGTTCATCTACCTCCTCACATTTGCAACCTCTTGTCTTCCTCTGCTCTGAATCCCTGTCTCTCCAGCCCCTGTTCTGATAGACTCCGGTTCAGATGCTAATCTGATGGATGTTAATCTGGCTCAGAAGCTTAACCTCGGCCTATCTCCTGTCCAACGTCCATTGGAGGCCCAGGCTTTGGACGATCATATAATATGCCGGGTAACCCACCGTACCCAACCTGTGACCGTCCGGTTTGCGGACGGCCTACCGAGGAACTCTGTTTCATTGTTTACAGGTCTGACTCTCACCCACTCGTATTAGGTCACCCCTGGCTTCAGCTTCATAACCCTCACATTGACTGGAACACCGGGGAGGTCCAGGCCTGGGGTGAGGGGTGTGTTTCCCGTTGTGGCTTAGTCTGTAACCCTGTTCCATCGTCCGAGTCATCCCAGGAACAGTGGCACCCGTCTGTACAACCAGAGGAGCATGAGGACGGATTTTCCAGCTCTGACAAGGTACCTGTATGCTATCACGACCTGAAACAAGTTTTCAGTAAGTCCAGGGCTACCGCTTTACCTCCACACAGACCCTACGGACTGTGCCATTGAGCTCCACCCGGGAACCTGCCCTCCAAGGGGAGGTTGTACTCCTTGTCCGGGCCCGATACAGCAGCTATGAAAAAATACATTGAGGAGTCACTGGCGGCAGGGCTTATCCGACCATCTTCGTCTCTGCTGGTGCTGGATTTTTTTTTTTTTCATCAACAAAAAGATAAAACTTTGAGACCATGCATTGACTACCGGGGACTAAATGAGATCACGATTCGTAACAGGTACCCGTTGCCACTGATGTCATCCACGTTCAAGTTATTCCATGGAGCCAAGATTTTCTCTAAATTGGGCCTCCGTAACGCCTACCATCTTGTAACAATTAGAGAAGGCGATGAATGGAAGACGGCTTTTAACACTCCTGGTGGCCACTATGAATACCTTGTGATGCCTTTTGTCTAACTAATGCTCCAGCTGTGTTCCAAGCTTGGTAAATGACGTTCTGCGAGACATGCTTAACGTTTGTGTGTTTGTCTATCTTGATGACATTTTGATTTTTTTTCCCCTGATGAAGCTTCGCATGTTCAACATGTTCACCAAGTCCTCCAGAGACTGCTCCAGAATCAGCCCTACGTGAAGGCCGAAAAGTGTGAGTCCATCACTCGTCTGTTTCCTTCCTGGGCTTCATCATCTCCGAGGGGTGTGTCCAGATGGATCCTGATAAGGTGCAAGGTGGTTCAGAGATTTTTGGGTTTTGCTAACTTCTATAGGAAGTTCATTCGGGGGTTCAGTAGTGTGGCTGCCCCTCTGCACTGTCTCACTTCTCCTAAGTCTGTGTTCAGATGGAATCCGGAAGCAGAGACGGCATTTAAGCGCCTAAAGGAGGCCTTCACCTCGGCTCCCATCCTGGCCGTCCCTGATCCACTCTTCAGTTCGTGGTGGAGGTCGATGCCTCGGACCTGGGGGTGGGAGTGGTCATCTCGCAGCAATCTCCGAAGGATAACAAGCTCCACCCCTGTGCCTTTCTCTCGAGGAGACTGTCTAAGGCTGAGAGAAATTACAACATCGGCAACCGTGAACTGTTGGCCATCAAAGTGGCACTGGAGGAATGGCGGCATTGGCTCGAGGGGACTGAAATCCCGTTCCTGATCTGGACTGATCATAAGAACCTAGAGTTATCTGCGGCCCGCCAACGTCTCAACTCTCGTCAGGCCAGGTGGGCTCTTTTCTTTACCTGCTTCAATTTCTCTCTATCATATCGGCCCGGTTCCAAGAATGGGAATCCGGATACCCTGTCTAGAATATTCAGGCCAGATAAATCTGACAAAGAACCTGAGTCCATTTTACAGAGTTCATGTGTGGTGGGGGCTTTCCAGTGGGACAATGAGAAATCTGTCATTGAGGCTCCTAGAGATTGTGATGTTCTGGATGGCGTACCACCAGACCGGTTGTTAGTCCCCTGTCAGCCTCCGTCCGCAGGTCATCCACTGGGCCACACCTCCAGGATGGCGTGTCACCGAGAGTCCAATGCACCATGTTTCTGATCAGACAGTGGTTTTGGTGGTCCAGTATGGAGAAGGAGGTGTCTGAGTATGTGTCTGCCTGTCCCACCTGTGCTGCATACAAGACATCTAACAGAGCTCCTACCAGTCAGTTACGCCCCCTACCGATTCCCAGCAGACCCTGGTCCGACACATCGTTGGACTTCGTGACGGGTTTGCCTCCATCTGACGGTAACACCACTGTTCTTACTATTGTGGATAGGTTTTCTAAAATGGCTCATTTTATTGCTCTGTCTAAACTCCCCTCTGCCAAGGAGACGGCAGAGGTGGTGTTGCACCATGTTTGTCGTCTGCACGGTTTCCCTAAGGACATTGTGTCTGATAGGGGCTGATTTGTTGCATGTTTCTGGCGTGCTTTCTGCACCCTCCTAGGGGCATCTGTCAGTCTCTCTTCTGGTTATCATCCACAGACTAACGGACAGACGGAGCAGGTGAATCAAGTGTTGGAAGCTGGACTTCGTGTGTTGGCCTCCCATAACCCTGCTTCTTGGAGTCGTCAGTTAATGTGGGTAGAGTTCGCTCATAATTCTCTACCCTGTGCTTCCTCTGGTCTGCCTCCTTTTCATGTTGTGTGTGGGCATCAGCCCCCCCCATTCCCTTCTTTGGAGAAGGAGGTCAGCGTTCCATCGGCCCTGGCTCTCATTCCACAGTGTAAGAGAACCTGGATTCGGGCCAGACAGGCGCTGTTGAAGTCCTCCGGTCGATACCGCCACAGAACTCCGGCTCCTGTATACCGGCCGGACCAGCGGGTGTGGCTTTTGACGCGTCATCTTCCCCTGAGGATGGAGAGCCGTAAACTGGCACCCAGGTTCGTGGGCCCATTTCCTATCTCTAAAGTTAGTAATCCTGTTTCTGTGCGTCTGAAATTACCGAGGACTATGAGGATTCACCCTACGTTCCACGTCAGCCAAGTGAAACCGGCTAAGGAGAGCCGGCTATATGATATGACAGTAATCTGCACCTGGATTTACTGCCTCTGTCCACTAATAGACATTATATAGACTAAATGTGACTAAAATTAATGTTTGTTTGGAACACAGTATATTAAACTATTACATGATCAAAAACATTAATTTTAGCAAAAAAAGTCTCCATTTGAATGTGTGGGGTCACCAGAAATGTGTGATGTTAAAATGGGGTCAGGAGTAAAAAAAAAGGTTGGAAGCACTGGACTAATGGGTCATATCTGATGACCATGAAAAGATGAACAACTGTATTTCACACTAATTATTTACATGTATTGATAGGAGTAGTGGCTCTGAGCTTCTTAAACAGTTCAGATCAGTAGATGCTTTTGGTCAGTGGTGAATATTTGGGTCTTTATGGGTTAAAAATATTTGACCTGTTTTCCAGACACATTGGTCCTTCCATCATATCAGGATTAAGAATTGAAACCGTGTTACTTTAAATCTGAGTCAATAAGTCCAAAGTTTCCAATATATTGTCCTAAACTGTGACATCATTGTATCTTAATATGTTACTGAAGACATCAGAGACAAATTTAAGTGAATTTCCTGTGGGAACGGCATAATAAGCACTTCAGACATTTTGATGAAGCTGTGTCACTGAGCACATTTTAAAACATTTTTGGTCTAAACTTTTATTTTATGTAATCCTCATCCCTACTATGTTTAAGTACTTACAAAACCTTCTGAGTTATGGAGCATACACTGATACAGGTTATATATGTTTAAAGTTAAAGCCTGTTGAACCCCAAACATGGAACCGTGTCAGCGCTTGGCCTGACCCATAAATGTTACTGGTGCTAGTGATGTGCGGATCCATACTGAAATATCCATATCTCCAATAACAGATCTGTACACTTCAGAATCGATTCACAAATCAAAATATCATACTTTTGATTCTTTGGACATTTGAGGTCATGTACTTCAGGAACACAGTGCAAAGTAACTAAACTATTGGGATCTTGTCCAAATGATATGCGATTGGTGGGAACTACTTCTTCTTCCGCCAGGGTAAGTGTGTCACACTTCTCAGTCAGTCCTTCCCAGTTCTAAGTAAACCGGCAGTGAGATACTGGGAATGACTGACACCTCTGGACCAGCACAGACAGTCTGTTCAAAGGCAGCAGAGGCTCTGAGCAGAAAACAGAACAGACTAAATGTCAATATGCTGATGTTCTGTGACCAAAACCTGGGAAGGAGGGAAAGTGTCCATGTTGGACGCTTTTGTTCAAGTGTTACATGTTCAGTATTTTCATGTTTCATGTGAACACGTTCATGTAACATGAACTAATATGCAAATTTTGGATTTTCCAGACATTAGAGGAGTGATATATTACTCTTTTCAAATATTCTTCTTCCTTTTCCCTCATGTCCCTATGGTCTCCATAAACTGTAAATGCTCTGCTTGGCTCTGAATTCGTCATTCATTCAGCTCCACAGGTCCATCTTCACACTATTCTGA
>NW_021941438.1:332436-369108 GCF_902148855.1 Sphaeramia orbicularis | reverse complement strand
ACACACACACCACACTCACGTCCGTGCACTTCCTGTCTCCTTCACAGTTTCATTCTGCAGACAGGCCTGGGTGTTGTTAGTGTAGGGGAGACTGGGGACAGTTGTAACCCAGGTCAGTTGTAACTCTTGCAGTTGCTCTAGTCAGGTCACACACCAGTCTAACATCAGACTGTTACACAGAGTGTGAACGTTGTGTCAGTTATATCTGTCAGATAAACACAGATTTATAAAACTGTTAATGCAACTGTCCACAGTTATCTAACATCAGATTATTACATCCTGTGGAGATCAGTGTTCTTATTTCAGATATCGGCCAATATGTCGGTATCAGCCAATATTGGATATTGGCTTTTTTTAAGCCCCTAATATCAGTATCGGCATCAGCTCCAAAAATCCCACATCAGTCGGGTTCTAATGAAGACCCAGTGGTACTTTTGTGGTACTTCCCAAATCAGTTTTTCTCTCTATTTAACGTTTAAGTGATTTATCACCATTTATCATTACATCATCCTCTGCATTTGCATTTTTGGAGGGAAAATCAGATAGTTTCCAATATTTAATTTACTGATGAAGTAGATGTTCCTAAAGGCTCAGATTAAATTTGAGGGTTATTATATCAAAAACAGAGAAAAGTGAAGAATTTCAGCAAAGATATCATTAACTGAACATATAAACCAGTGTGTCCATCCACTGTCACTGATCCAACTGCATGGGTTTGACTGGAGAATCAATGTTGTAGAGGATGACGGTGTTTCCATGGTAACTACAGAGCCTCTGAACGTCCAAATATGGTCATATCTGATGACCATGAAAAGATGAACTGTATTTGACACTAATTGTTGACATGTCTTGATAGGATTAGTGGATCAGCAGGTGTTAAACAGTTTAGGTCAGCAGGTGCTTTAGGTGGGCAGTGACAGTTTGGGTCTGTAAGGGTTCAGAGAAGCTCTGCTCCACAGTCCAGTGGCAGAGGTGTGCAGGTTACCTCAGGTAGCATGTATTTCCTCAGCAGGTTGACCACCACTACGCCTGCAGGCAGCGCCTCGTTGGGGTCACTGCACAGCTCTGTGGATCCGATCCGGAAGTCCAGCTTCATCTTCTCCATCTTATGGAACAGGAAGAGAAGGTCCTTGGCCTGGTTTCCCTCCCCGCTCAGCAGGGGGTGTTTTCTCAGATGGAAATACTTCCTGCTCACCAGGTCCCTTAAAGACACTGTCCTGGGTGGGAGGAGTTCGGCCACATTAGAACTGTGCTGTATCTGAATATAGATCTGCATCTGCAGCGGACAGAGAATATTTACAGGTTCTCCCCTTCAAACACACACCTGCTCAATATGCTGTCAAGTGCACCAAAACATTATTGAAGTTTTTTCTTTACCTGTGGCAGAGGTGGCTGAGAGGGCCAAAATGTTGTGATGATAAAAATGTCACACAGAAAATACTGGTTCCAAGACATATCGCACTATTTCATTTCAGGATACTGTATCGATATTAAAAAGGACTGTATCAAATATTTTAGGTGTTTCTTCAAATGCAGACATGGCAGAGGTCCAGTTTTGATTTTCTTTTGTGTTCATGTTTTTGGGGAATCCTACAAACTCTTAGTACTAATATTGATACTGCAGGTCATGCATGTAGTTTTTTTTGTTTTCCATTATAACACTGTTTTGTTAATAACGGTTATTTCAAGCATCCTAAAAGCACTTTTTACTGTCTGAAAGAGGCAGCTGTTAGTTCCTTTGGGCAGGATCTCAAACTGTAATGTGTGTAAAACTAATTTTATGTATTTATTTTGTGTGTGTGGTGTGTTTTGTACTGGTTAAGCCAGATGTTAAAACTTTATTTTTCCAAATGCTGCACTTTAAGTCTTTACAGAAGAACGTTTTGTGATATACCATTTAATCGTACGACGGCGTATTAGGGCTACATAGGAAAAGGAAAAACATATGCCACTACAAGAATAAAGTCATAATATTTTGAGTAAGAAGCCATAATATTATGAGAATAAATCGTAGTTTTTAAAAAAAAAAAAAAACTCATAATTTAACAAAAATAATTTTGTACTTTTATGAGATTATGTCGTAATATTTGAAAATAATTTGCAATAGTGCGATAAAAAGTCTGAATTTAGAAATTGTCAGTTCCCTTCCACAAAAGAGGCAATTTGCTCCAAATCTGTTCTGTAAATGGAAGTGTCATGACACAACCTTTGTTATGATGTGACACTGTATAAATACAATTGATTGATTGAATAACTCTAAAAAACACTAGTGAAAAATTGCAGCTGCACATTGGAAAGTACTTCTACACTTTATAAGCTGCTAAAGTGAGCCGGCTCTGTCCTAGGCTGCCCGCTGGACTCCATCCATCCATAACCCCACCCACCCTGTGCACCCCCCTGTACAGTAGAGGCCCTGGGCAGCTCCTTCTGCACCAGACGGTTACATCCCCTGAACAAGAAGGAACCATTCCTGCAACAGCCATCAGACTGTAGAACAGTTCAGTGACCCTCCACCCCCCCACGTCACATTATCTGTATGTGCAATCACTATGTAATTCTGTAATACCTTTAAATTTCACACTTAAATTTTACTGTAAGAGCGTTTATTTCTTCCTCCCTTTCCTCTGCACTGGTGTGTTACATATTAATGCTGTAAACTGTTAAATTTCCCCATGGTGGGATCAATAAAGTCTTCTTATCTTATCTTATCTTATCTTATCTACTAGTAGAAACAAGAGGCATAGTAGTAATAATAATGATAAATAAAAGTATAAAGAATAGAAGTACTAGTCGTGTACTCCCATGTTTATATCAAGGTTATTATCAATAACGAAAATTAACGAAATGACGAAAACTAGAATTGTAAAAACATTTTTGTTAACTGAAATAAATAAAAACTATAATTAAAAGAAAAAAACATAACTAACTGAAACTGTACTGTGTGTTTACAAAAAACTAAAACGGATAAAAATTATGGATAAATTCCCTTCGTTTTCGTCTTTGTCGACATCAGATTGATACGAAAGCGATTTATTTCCCTCAAGCAATTTTAGCTGCTGGCACCAAATGATATTTAACGGTCACTTCTCGTCACCTGTCGTTTAGAGTCAGCTTTTCATCCCCACTCTACCTGGAAACATGGAGACTAAAGTTGGGAGAAAACAGCAGAATTCAACGGTGAAGAAGATAAAATATAAAAAAACTAAAACTAAACTACAACTAAGCATTTAGAAAATCAAAAACTAATAAAAACTATCAAACCTCTAAAAACTAATTAAAACGAACTGAATTAGAGAAAAAAAATTCAAAGCTCACTAAAACTAAACTAGAATGAAAAATCCAGAACTATTGGAACCTTGGTTTATTTGTCTGTTTGTGACGGCTCATCCTCTGGTGACTTCTGCCTTTAACAGCAGATGAAATGAGCTGCTACGTTCATCTGATGTGACACGCTTCCTGACCAAAACGAAGCATGTCTTACTTTGTCATATGGCTGAGATCCTCACAGGAGAAGGGCAGCAGCAGCTTGAACTGGGTCAGCGCGGCCCCCCTGCACCAGTCCAGGACCAGCTTTCGGAGCACCGTGTTCTTTCCGGTTCCCACCGCTCCGTACATCAGCACGGTGACCCCCGTCTCCTGGTCCCGCACGTCCGTGGCCTCGAACAGCTGCTCCACGGTCACAGAGGAGCTGCCGGTCTGGGGCAGAACGGGGGAGCTCACCAGACCGGCTCTCTCCTCAGGCCGCCTCTCCAGGATCAGCGGGTCCACGTGCATGGTGTCGGGGCTGAAGTACCCGCCGAACTGCTTCTCCTCGTTGGGAAGGTGGCTGAACCACTGGATGAGCCTCCTCTTGTGAGTCTCTACTGGATCTGCAGGAGGAGAGGGAACAGGTCAGTGTGGGATTCACAGGACAGTCACAGGGGTTCAGGTCAGGGGCCCACAAAACCCAAAAGGATCGGATATGGACCGGACCGGTCAAAGACTGCAAAACTGGGAAAAAAGTTACATTTACACACAATTAAGGATTTATTTATCAACTGGATCTTTCCCAGGTTTCAGCAACTTGAAGACCCATTTAACGTACACGACCAGTCCACAGTGTGGACTCCCCTTCTCATATACAGGGTGGGGAAGCCAAATGTACACTGAACATGTAGTTGTTTTTCTCAGCAGACACTACGTCAGTTGTTTTGAACCCAAACATATACTGATGTCATAATCATACCTAACACTATTATCCATACCTTTTCACAAACTTTTGCCCATATGAGTAATCAGGAAAGCAAACGTCAAGAGTGTGTGATTTGCTGAATGCACTCGTCACACCAAAGGAGATTTCAGAAATAGTTGGAGTGTCCATAAAGACTGTTTATAATGGAAAGAAGAGAATGACTATGAGCAAAACTATTACCAGAAAGTCTGGAAGATACTATTAAAGAAGAATGGGAGAAGTTGTCACCCCAATATTTGAGGAACACTTGCACAAGTTTCAGGAAGCGTGTGAAGGCAGTTATTGAGAAAGAAGGAGGACACATAGAATAAAAACATTTTCTATTATGGACATTTTCTTGTGGCAAATAAATTCTCATGACTTTCAATAAACTAATTGGTCATACACTGTCTTTCAATCCCTGCCTCAAAATAGTGTACATTTGCTTCCCCACCCTGTAAATGTCATCAGATGGACCGCAGATGGCCTACAAGTGCTCAGCACCACTGGGAACTGCTTCAGGACTTTTGGAAAACATTTCAGGTGACGACCTCATGAAGCTCATCCAGAGAACGCCAAGAATGTGCAAAGCACTAAAAAAAGCAAAATGTGGCTATTTGGAAGAATCTAAAATAAAACCGTGCTTTGAGTTAGCTCACCTTTTTTTAAACTCCATAATTCCATATGTGTTCGTTCATAGTGTTGATGCTTTCAGTGAGAATCTACAATGGAAATAGTCATGAAAATAAAGAAAAACCAGGTGAGTCCAAACTTTGGACTGGTAGTGTAGATCACAAAGATTTTTCAGAACTTGCAAATTCATACTTTTACTAAGGAGACCTTTCCACCCTTCCCCAGTCAACCACCAGAATATGCTTTGGATAACATGCTTCTAGAAAAACCACAAAAGAAAGGAGCGGTTTCTAGTATTTAATAATAATAATGGATTGGATTTATATAGTGCTTTTCTAGACACCTTAAAGCACTTTACATTTTTGACCCATTATTCATTCGCTCTCACACTGTCCCTGGTGGGGGTAAACTACATCTGTATCCACAGCTGTCCTGGGGGGGGGGGGGGGGGGGCAGACTGACAGAAGCGTGGCTGACAATTTGCGCCTACGGCCCCTCCACCACCACCAGTGTGAGTGGCACTGGAGGCAGGGAGGGTGAAGTGTCCTGCCCAAGGACACAACGGACAGACTACAGAGCGGGATTCGAACCGCCAACCCTTCAGTTATTGGATGACCCGCTCTACCACCTGAGCCACAGCCTAACGACCTTTCCCAGTTGGACTGTAGAGCTGCTTTGGACCGCCTGAAAGAAGCTTGGTCTAATGACCCAGGTGTAACCATGACTGACAGGCAGTGGACTAAAGCACAGGAACCATCTGCTGTACACGTGGACCGCTGCAGTTTCAAGTCTTCCACAGGTTGCATCTGTCTACACTGCAGATGTCCAGGATGTCCTCTGGAGTGAATCCCCTTTGTGACCGTTGTGGCCGGAGCTCTGCTTCAGTGGCACACACATTTTAGACATGCCCAACTTCACTATTAGACTGAAACGTTACAGACCTGGTCTTAGATTTTGAACAGACAGATCCCTCCAGACCCAAAAACATAACGCTGGGTGTGGAACCCACAGGAGTGGACCTGAGCACTGAACAGAATGTTGTTGTGACGTTTGTGACACTACTGGGCGGAGGCCTTATTCTGTTCCACTGGAAGAACAAAAATCCTCCAACTCACCAGGCTCCGATGAAAGACATCTGCAACACTGACATTTGGAGAAAATCTAATTCTCACTAAAAGATCATCTAAAATTATTTTACAGTTTGGCAGCCTTTTATAGATTATGTTAATGTTAAGTGAGTGCAGGTGTAAAGATCTTGTTTTTGCAGTGTTCTAATTTCAATAAAAAGAGTTTAAAAAAAAAAAAAAAAAAGCAAAATTTAACTGAAAATTACATAATGAGGTTGTTTACATCTACAAAGTTTCCCTAAAAATGTGAATAACATGAACAATCTGAAATTTCTCAAGGAAAATAAGTGCAATTTTAACAATATTCTGCTTCAGTTTATCATTTATACATTAGAACGTACAGATCCCAGTGGATCTACAAACACACAAACATTTAATAACAGGGAGAATATTGATACAATTGTACAGTTTGTATTAAGAAATTTGAGATTGTTCATATTTGTTCAGGTTATTGTATTTTCATTTCAATCATGTGGGCCAGTAAAATAACAACATAATAACCTTTAATTTAAAAAAAAAAATGGACAAAAATGTGATAAACATGAACAGAAGAACAGAAATAAGCAAAACAATTATTAAAAAAAACAACAAATATGAACAAAATAAATAATAATAAAACAAAACATGCTCCAAAATTTACAAAAATGTGAGAAACAACAAAATAATGTTTAAATTGCACTTAGTTCTCATAAGACATTTCAAGTTGTTCATATTTGTTCAGGTTATACATATTTTGTTAAGGAGTTTGTAAATGTACACTTTTTCCATGTAATTTTACTTTTTTACACTGAAACAAAGACTAACATTTGGAGCTGTCATTATTTATAGATTATTCTAATAGTATTTTACTGGTCTGACCCACCTTAGATCATATTGGTCTGAATGTGGAACCTGAACTCACATTATTTCAACATCCTTGACTGTTCAAATGTTCAGTATACTTTCTGTACTTCACTACTTCGTCCCACGGGCCGGACTGGACCCTTTTGGCCCATGAGCCCTATGTTTGACACCTGTGCTTTAGCTCGTCCAAAGGCTCCTACAGACTGGCATTTCATCACAGTTGTGCATTTATTGCCAGCCTTTCTGTTCAACGTGGATGTAATACAGTTGGATACAACCTAAACACAGCCTGCAAGAACAACACGCTCACAAATTCAGGCTACAACACAAGCCAAAGTACAAAAATGTAACAGAATTTTACAAAGAAAGTCTGAGGTTAGCAGTTTCATCTCCATAATCACACCTGTTGCACTGATCAGTGTGTCATTAAAGGCTGACTTCCTGTTAGGTGTTGAGTAAATGTAGGTCACAGCAGCTTCAAACTGCACATGAAACCATATTTCAGACATTCTGACAATTTTGTCCATGTTTGGTCACAGTCATACGTCGACCTCCCTAAATGTGTGACATAGAACCACTGATTTTCAGCCACGACCTCATATCTGTTATGTCCAACAGAGTATTTTATTTTGAATACAGGTCAGAGGTCACAGGGGAAAAAGCCATGTAGGGAAATACCCATACACATATTTTTCATGTTGTGTATCAATCCTCTGAGTTATTAAAAAAAACAACAAACCAAACAGTTGACCCCAAAGGCTTCATTTCTGTGCTGTATTTAAACACTGGTTGTGAACTATTATAAATGAGGAGGGAAGGATGAGTTCATGGTGAGTTCTGCGACTCCTTCTACTGATGCTTTACTTCTCATTTGGCATAAAAGTGGATTCAGTTTTTTCTATTTCTATTTTATTTTTTGCACATCATAAACAGCAAGAGAAAATTTTAAAAGACTATTTTCATGCAAGTAACACCATTGTGCAGGAGGATAGAAGCCAAAAACAGGTTATGTAAATACCCCTCCAGGAAAAAAAAAAAAGAATTAAATATACGATATAACTGAAATAATACTCTAAAGTAAAACAATAGAAATACAAAGCAAATAGTATACAGCCTTACATTGTTTTCATAAATTAGAGTCCTTTTCAGATGCTTTTTAAATAATGATAAAGAAGTTGTTGATTGGAGTTCAGGTCGTTGATTCCAAACATGTGGTCCATGATATTTGAGAGAATACTGACTGCTCAGCAGTACGGAAGATTACATTTACTTGAGTATCATGTAGGATAATTTGAAAAACAGAAGACAACATAAAAAAAATTCAAGGTGAACAGATTAGATGTTGGAGACCAAAGGTGGAGGTCGTTGTGATTCCCAGAGCTCACTGTTGTTCTGAAAGAAGTGGATGAAACCTGTTTATTTCTCAGATCTGCATTTGGAGTGGGTGGGTTGTCTTTTTCTGTGGTACACAGACCAATGATGGAACTATTCAAAAGGACAAGAAACACTTCCAAACTGTCAATGATTTCCTTTGCATTTATGAGTAAATATGCACATACGGCATTGTTCTAATTAGTTCTGGATCCACTAGTTCACACACATACTGTGCAGTGTTCTGTTTACCAGGTAACTGTGGCATGGTCTAGAGGTTTGAGCAAAGCTGCTGTAGTTGAAGGTATGCACACAGATACCACTGTGTTTTCTGCAGAGTGAACATGAAGAAGTAAGGGAAAATTATCAAACAGAACACTGGCAGCCTGTTTAAATGCAGCTGAATCCAAGTACAGATCACTTTTTCAGGTTCACTTTTACTCTAACCTACACTAAAGCAGATGTGTGAACATTTGAGGCTGTGGTTTTGGGGGTTTCAGTAACTTCCTGAAGTTAGTAAGTGCACTGGTAGCGCTTCCACCTCCACATCTGTGTCTGTATAGAGTTTATCACTGGTACTGAGCCAAACATGTCTGCTCATCCAAAAGAGTCCTTCACAGAAAACACTGTGGACTGTGTGTAAAAAACCAGAGGTGCAAAGTTACTCCTTTTTTTTTAAACCTCAATTTAACCTAATGTTTCTGATATATTTCTTTTCATTTCCTACATTTTCACACAAATATTTGGACTGTCTAATTCTCATATTTTCAAAACAGGAATTAATTTGAATGTATTTTAGGGGAATTACTGATCATTTTTATTTTGCATCACTGTGCACCATCCCAACATCTGGACTTCATTTAAATGAAAGGACACAGTAGCACATAGAAAACACCATCCTTGGTGAATCCACTGGTGAACGTCACACAAAGCCAATATAACAAAACCAAACTGTTACAGGACCAAAGTGGCATATGAGACAGAGCAGATAAGAGAGAGAGCCTGGACCACAGAGAAAAGGCTTCGTTTTCACATTAGTACGACATAAGGTTCAGGTCACTTGGACACAAACAGCCACTGGAAATGTGCATGTGCAACCACAATGTCAGTATGGAAATAATATTTAATCTCAAGTCTAAGTCTGTATTTATATAAACACCAAAATTGTTATTTTTCTCTTTATATTTCATTTTTCACTCTTTGTGGTTTTCTTCCTGTCTTTTTCTTTGCACTTACTTGTTGTATTTTGTTGCTGTAAACTGTGAAATTTCCCCACAGTGGGATAAATAAAGTTTCATATCATGTCATAAAGGCCAACTTTGGCATTTCAGAAGTTGGTCCTTTTCACTTTTACTGCAGTGCACCAGCTGAATCCGTACTATCACAGATCTTTTTTTTTATTTAACACATATCTGGGTGTTTCTCTGAAACTGGGTTTATTTTAGTATCTGTCACTTTTCCAGCTTTTTGACCCAATATAAAAGGTAAATGTAGACATATTTCCCCCAGGATGGACCTGATGATGACCTCAGATAAATGCACAAAAATTATACTCTTGCTCTGATCCATCCCATAATTAATGACATTTATCTCAAATACTGGGTCCAAAAACAGGACCCAAATATGGACATTAAATCTGCCTAGGTGTCAGTGCATCAGATGTGTAAACATGTGTAAATGCTCTTCTACAGACTCTAAATACAGACCCTGTGTTCACTGTGTGGATCCTAGTGGTTTTTCTAATCCACACATGTGGGTTCTTCATCAGTCTCAGTCTCATTCCAGGTTTGGTGTGGAACCCATTGTGTCCACTGGTGTTACATGCAGAACCTGCCCAGTTAAAACTAATAAATCGTGAGTGATTTTCAAACAGTGGTTATTTTTGCCAAACACTCTGCCTTGTGTAATTAGTCTGATTCCCAAAATGTACCTGTGAGAGAATAAAAGATATTCAAAATAGTAGTTTTCCAGTCCTTCTTACTGTGTTACATGCACAATTTGTATAAAAAATATTTTTAAAAAACCCAGAAAAATGTGTTTTATCTGAAAATAGTTTTTCTCAGTAAGTATTTATTTTTCAAATGGACCCAAAGTGCTTCCAAACCTGCTTCATACATTAGTCTACGTCTGGGTTGAATTTTTAGCCCCCTGTTCTGTTTTTAGGACCAGTTTCACCTGCGTTTGTGCATGAACACATACATGTGTGGCCTTGTGCTGGCTCTGAATGTGGCTTTGGAGTGAACAGTTCACCTGGGTCTGGAGCGGTGGTGGAGCAGAAGGTCCTCCAGTGAAGGCCAGCGGCGGTGCACAGGGGCGGCCCGGCCCTCCTCTTCCACCTCCATACTCCAACCAGCTGAGTCAGCCTTCACAACACACACAACATACAGGTCTGTTCAGTCCCACGGCAGCGTTCGCACGCTTAGAGCAGGTTCACTCACACACAGACCAGCCAGAAAGGTGACGTTAGTCCTGAAGCTGACATAGAACTTATTGAAATCTGATCCTAGATCTGCTGCACGCTGTCTGAAGGGCAGATGCAACCTGTTTACAGGTCCCAGCAAGTAACCTGACACACCTCCAAGGCACTGGCATTCAAGGAAGTACAAGGAATTACAGGCTTTAACTCTGTCCTAAAGCTGCTCCACACTGTGGCACCTGAAAAGTCATGTGGAAGAAGGTCGACTTATTTATCGATGTATTTCTTTAATACAGGTCTATAATCCACATAACACACATAATATGATGAGAAGGCAGGACATTATCAGTAAAGTTATCAACATATGATCTTATAAAGTTAAGATTAAAACACTGTCAGCTGTTTGCATGCACCACTGCTGCCATTTGGATTTGTTTTGGATTTTTTGTGCATTAGACATTTTCTGAAAACCTGGATTACAGCTCAGTATTTTCAGATCATTTCTTCTCAGCCTCAGATAAACACCATTATCAAACAAACATGGATGTGTCAGCTTTCAAGAATCACATGTGGTCTCACTGTATGTGGGTTTGGTCATGACAGTTTCATATTTGTAACACATAGTGTATAATATTAAACTGATACCCAACGTTTAATGTGGTACAACTGATGGAAAATGTAAAACAAATGAATCAACTACAAACAAGAATGGGTCTAAGTGAAACAGACTGACATTTAAAACATGAAAAAGAAAATAAATGAATGAATGAAAAAGAAAGATCCAATGTGACAGAAACAATGGAAAAGAGGCAACAAAACAAATATAACATAAGAACTGATGGACGACATGGCTATGTGCTTTCAAAACAGAACAATAAAATTATACCACAATAATCTCAGTGGCTCTAATAATTTTAATTGGGATATTTAGTTGTTCTTTTGCCCTGCCCTACTTTCAAAGCTCATTCAAATGAGCCAAAACCAAACTAATGTTTTACACATGAGCATCAGTGTGTCACTAACCTGTGCACCAAACTCATCCTGTTCTTCAGCTGTCACTTGATGTCGAGGAGCATTCTGGGAAAAAGAAAAATGTGTTTTTTGTTAGTAACAGACATCAGAAATGTGAGCAAAACTACAGACCGCACTAAAGAAGATGTCAGACAGCTCTGGGGTCAAAGGTCGCATTTTGACCCCATGATCCACGCAATCTCTGTAGAACTTTGAGATTCTGTTGAATGAAAAGTGGTTCAGAAATGAAATTTAGAGAGTTTCTAAATTTGTTCTAAAAACTAGTTGATGACTAACTTAGTAGTCAACAGGCTGTTAGTGAAGTCAGGCACTTTTGTTTAAAGGAGTGATATTTTACTTTTTTTTTTTTTTTTAAATGTTCTTCTTCTTTTTCCCTCATTTCCCTGTGATCTCCATAAACTGTAAATGCTAATTCACTCATTCAACTCCACAGGTCCATCTACAACACTATTCTGACTAATGACACCACAAAGGGGGTTTGGAGCGCTGGCCCTTTAAATGCACAGGAGACACTGCAGGCCCCGCCCCCTCCAGGTGATTGGCTGTGCTGCTCTGTCCTGTTCAACCAATAACTGAACATTTTCAGTAATGGGCTCCAAGTTTGGACAGATTTTCAGTCTGGACTCCAACCACTGATGACGCCAAACAGTTCTGGAGAAGAACTGGAGAAGTGTTGGACTGAAGTCTGGAGCTGAAATGAACAAAGGAGGAGACAGAAGCAGGTCTGAAACAGAGTTCAAACAGTTATGGAGAAGAACTGGAGAAGTGTTGGACTGAAGTCTGGAGCTGAAATGAACAAAGGAGGAGACAGAAGCAGGTCTGAAACAGAGTTCAAACAGGCTGGAGAAGAACTGGAGAAGTGTTGGACTGAAGTCTGGAGCTGAAATGAACAAAGGAGGAGATGGAAGCAGGTCTGAAACAGAGTTCAAACAGTTCTGGAGAAGAACTGGAGAAGTGTTGGACTGAAGTCTGGAGCTGAAATGAACAAAGGAGGAGACAGAAGCAGGTCTGAAACAGAGTTCAAACAGTTATGGAGAAGAACTGGAGAAGTGTTGGACTGAAGTCTGGAGCTGAAATGAACAAAGGAGGAGACAGAAGCAGGTCTGAAACAGAGTTCAAACAGGCGGAGAAGAACTGGAGAAGTGTTGGACTGAAGTCTGGAGCTGAAATGAACAAAAGGAGATGGAAGCAGGTCTGAAACAGAGTTCAAACAGTTATGGAGAAGAACTGGAGAAGTGTTGGACTGAAGTCTGGAGCTGAAATGAACAAAGGAGGAGATGGAAGCAAGTCTGAAACAGAGTTCAAACAGGCTGGAGAAGAACTGGAGAAGTGTTGGACTGAAGTCTGGAGCTGAAATGAACAAAGGAGGAGACGGAAGCAGGTCTGAAACAGAGTTCAAACAGTTATGGAGAAGAACTGGAGAAGTGTTGGACTGAAGTCTGGAGCTGAAATGAACAAAGGAGGAGATGGAGGTCTGAAACAGAGTTCAAACAGGCTGGAGAAGAACTGGAGAAGTGTTGGACTGAAGTCTGGAGCTGAAATGAACAAAGGAGGAGACAGAAGCAGGTCTGAAACAGAGTTCAAACAGTTATGGAGAAGAACTGGAGAAGTGTTGGACTGAAGTCTGGAGCTGAAATGAACAAAGGAGGAGATGGAAGCAGGTCTGAAACAGAGTTCAAACAGTTATGGAGAAGAACTGGAGAGTGTTTGGACTGAAGTCTGGAGCTAAAATGAACAAAGGAGGAGACGGAAGCAGGTCTGAAACAGAGTTCAAACAGTTATGGAGAAGAACTGGAGAAGTGTTGGACTGAAGTCTGGAGCTGAAATGAACAAGGAGGAGATGGAAGCAGGTCTGAAACAGAGTTCAAACAGGCTGGAGAAGAACTGGAGAAGTGTTGGACTGAAGTCTGGAGCTGAAATGAACAAAGGAGGAGACGGAAGCAGGTCTGAAACAGAGTTCAAACAGTTATGGAGAAGAACTGAGAAGTGTTGGACTGAAGTCTGGAGCTGAAATGAACAAAGGAGGAGATGGAAGCAGGTCTGAAACAGAGTTTCAAACAGGCTGGAGAAGAACTGGAGAAAGTGTTGGACTGAAGTCTGGAGCTGAAATGAACAAGGAGGAGACGGAAGCAGGTCTGAAACAGAGTTCAAAAAGGCTGGAGAAGAACTGGAGAAGTGTTGGACTGAAGTCTGGAGCTGAAATGAACAAGGAGGAGATGGAAGCAGGTCTGAAACAGAGTTCAAACAGTTATGGAGAAGAACTGGAGAAGTGTTGGACTGAAGTCCTGGAGCTGAAATGACAAAGGGAGGAGATGGAAGCAGGTCTGAAACAGAGTTCAAACAGTTATGGAGAAGAACTGGAGAAGTGTTGGACTGAAGTCTGGAGCTGAAATGAACAAAGGAGGAGACGGAAGCAGGTCTGAAACAGAGTTCAAACAGTTATGGAGAAGAACTGGAGAAGTGTTGGACTGAAGTCTGGAGCTGAAATGAACAAAGGAGTAGACGGAAGTCAGGTCTGAAACAGAGTTCAAACAGTTATGGAGAAGAACTGGAGAGTGTTGGACGAAGTCTGGAGCTGAAATGAACAAAGGAGGAGATGGAAGCAGGTCTGAAACAGAGTTCAAACAGTTATGGAGAAGAACTGGAGAAGTGTTGGACTGAAGTCTGGAGCTGAAATGAACAAAGGAGGAGACGGAAGCAGGTCTGAAACAGAGTTCAAACAGTTATGGAGAAGAAACTGAGAAGTGTTGGACTGAAGTCTGGAGCTGAAATGAACAAAGGAGGAGATGGAAGCAGGGTCTGAAACAGAGTTCAAACAGTTATGGAGAAGAACTGGAGAAGTGTTGGACTGAAGTCTGGAGCTGAAATGAACAAAGGAGGAGATGGAAGCAGGTCTGAAACAGAGTTCAAACAGTTATGGAGAAGAACTGGAGAAGTGTTGGACTGAAGTCTGGAGCTGAAATGAACAAAGGAGGAGACGGAAGCAGGTCCTGAAACAGAGTTCAAACAGTTATGGAGAAGAACTGGAGAAGTGTTGGACTGAAGTCTGGAGCTGAAATGAACAAAGGAGGAGATGGAAGCAGGTCTGAAACAGAGTTCAAACAGTTATGGAGAAGAACTGGAGAAGTGTTGGACTGAAGTCTGGAGCTGAAATGAACAAAAGGAGGAGACGGAAGCAGGTCTGAAACAGAGTTCAAACAGTTATGGAGAAGAACTGGAGAAGTGTTGGACTGAAGTCTGGAGCTGAAATGAACAAAGGAGGAGATGGAAGCAGGTTCTGAAACAGAGTTCAAACAGTTATGGGATAGAACTGGAGAAGTGTTGGACTGAAGTCTGGAGCTGAAATGAACAAGGAGGAGATGGAAGCAGGTCTGAAACAGAGTTCAAACAGGCTGGAGAAGAACTGGAGAAGTGTTGGACTGAAGTCTGGAGCTGAAATGAACAAAGGAGGAGACGGAAGCAGGTCTGAAACAGAGTTCAAACAGTTATGGAGAAGAACTGGAGAAGTGTTGGACTGAAGTCTGGAGCTGAAATGAACAAAGGAGGAGATGGAAGCAGGTCTGAAACAGAGTTCAAACAGTTATGGAGAAGAACTGGAGAAGTGTTGGACTGAAGTATGGAGCTGAAATGAACAAAGGAGGAGATGGAAGCAGGTCTGAAACAGAGTTCAAAAAGTATGGAGAAGAACTGGAGAAGTGTTGGACTGAAGTCTGGAGCTGAAATGAACAAAGGAGGAGACGGAAGCAGGTCTGAAACAGAGTTCAAACAGGCTGGAGAAGAACTGGAGAAGTGTTGGACTGAAGTCTGGAGCTGAAATGAACAAAGGAGGAGACGGAAAGCAGGTCTGAAACAGAGTTCAAACAGTTATGGAGAAGAACTGGAGAAGTGTTGGACTGAAGTCTGGGAGCTGAAATGAACAAAGGAGGAGATGAAGCAGGTCTGAAACAGAGTTCAAAACAGTTATGGAGAAGAACTGGAGAAGTGTTTGGACTGAAGTCCTGGAGCTGAAATGAACAAAGGAGGAGACGGAAGAAGGGTCTGAAACAGAGTTCAAACAGTTATGGAGAAGAACTGGAGAAGTGTTGGACTGAAGTCTGGAGCTGAAATGAACAAAGGAGGAGATGGAAGCAGGTCTGAAACAGAGTTCAAACAGGCTGGAGAAGAACTGGAGAAGTGTTGGACTGAAGTCTGGAGCTGAAATGAACAAAGGAGGAGACGGAAGCAGGGTCTGAAACAGAGTTGCAAACAGGCTGGAGAAGAACTGGAGAAGTGTTGGACTGAAGTCTGGAAGCTGAAATGAACAAAGGAGGAGACGGAAGCAGGTCTGAAACAGAGTTCAAACAGTTATGGAGAAGAACTGGAGAAAGTGTTGGACTGAAGTCTGGAGCTGAAATGAACAAAGGAGGAGACGGAAGCAGGTCTGAAACAGAGTTCAAACAGGCTGGAGAAGAAATGGAGAAGTGTTGGACTGAAGTCTGGAGCTGAAATGAACAAAGGAGGAGACGGAAGCATGTCTGAAACAGAGTTCAAACAGTTATGGAGAAGAACTGGAGAAGTGTTGGACTGAAGTCTGGAGCTGAAATGAACAAAGGAGGAGACGGAAGAAGGTCTGAAACAGAGTTCAAACAGTTATGGAGAAGAACTGGAGAAGTGTTGGACTGAAGTCTGGAGCTGAAATGAACAAAGGAGGAGACGGAAGCAGGTCTGAAACAGAGTTCAAACAGTTATGGAGAAGAACTGGAGAAGTGTTGGACTGAAGTCTGGAGCTGAAATGAACAAAGGAGGAGATGGAAGCAGGTCTGAAACAGAGTTCAAACAGGCTGGAGAAGAACTGGAGAAGTGTTGGACTGAAGTCTGGAGCTGAAATGAACAAAGGAGGAGACGGAAGCAGGTCTGAAACAGAGTTCAAACAGTTATGGAGAAGAACTGGAGAAGTGTTGGACTGAAGTCTGGAGCTGAAATGAACAAAGGAGGAGATGGAAGCAGGTCTGAAACAGAGTTCAAACAGTTATGGAGAAGAACTGGAGAAGTGTTGGACTGAAGTCTGGAGCTGAAATGAACAAAGGAGGAGACGGAAGCAGGTCTGAAACAGAGTTCAAACAGTTATGGAGAAGAACTGGAGAAGTGTTGGACTGAAGTCTGGAGCTGAAATGAACAAAGGAGGAGACGGAAGCAGGTCTGAAACAGAGTTCAAACAGTTATGGAGAAGAACTGGAGAAGTGTTGGACTGAGTCTGGAGCTGAAATGAACAAGGAGGAGATGGAAGCAGGTCTGAAACAGAGTTCAAACAGTTATGGAGAAGAACTGGAGAAGTGTTGGACTGAAGTCTGGAGCTGAAATGAACAAAGGAGGAGACGGAAGCAGGTCTGAAACAGAGTTCAAACAGTTATGGAGAAGAACTGGAGAAGTGTTGGACTGAAGTCTGGAGCTGAAATGAACAAAGGAGGAGATGGAAGCAGGTCTGAAACAGAGTTCAAACAGTTATGGAGAAGAACTGGAGAAGTGTTGGACTGAAGTCTGGAGCTGAATGAACAAAGGAGGAGATGAAGCAGGTCTGAAACAGAGTTCAACAGTTATGGAGAAGAACTGGAGAAGTGTTGGACTGAAGTCTGGAGCTGAAATGAACAAAGGAGGAGACGGAAGCAGGTCTGAAACAGAGTTCAAACAGTTATGGAGAAGAACTGGAGAAGTGTTGGACTGAAGTCTGGAGCTGAAATGAACAAAGGAGGAGATGGAAGCAGGTCTGAAACAGAGTTCAAACAGTTATGGAGAAGAACTGGAGAAGTGTTGGACTGAAGTCTGGAGCTGAAATGAACAAAGGAGGGGACGGAAGCAGGTCTGAAACAGAGTTCAAACAGGTATGGAGAAGAACTGGAGAAGTGTTGGACTGAAGTCTGGAGCTGAAATGAACAAAGGAGGAGACAGAAGCAGGTCTGAAACAGAGTTCAAACAGTCTGGAGAAGAACTGGAGAAGTGTTGGACTGAAGTCTGGAGCTGAAATGAACAAAGGAGGAGACGGAAGCAGGTCTGAAACAGAGTTCAAACAGTTATGGAGAAGAACTGGAGAAGTGTTGGACTGAAGTCTGGAGCTGAAATGAACAAAGGAGGAGATGGAAGCAGGTCTGAAACAGAGTTCAAACAGTTATGGAGAAGAACTGGAGAAGTGTTGGACTGAAGTCTGGAGCTGAAATGAACAAAGGAGGAGATGGAAGCAGGTCTGAAACGAGTTCAAACAGGCTGGAGAAGAACTGGAGAAGTGTTGGACTGAAGTCTGGAGCTGAAATGAACAAAGGAGGAGATGGAAGCAGGTCTGAAACAGAGTTCAAACAGTTATGGAGAAGAACTGGAGAAGTGTTGGACTGAAGTCTGGAGCTGAAATGAACAAAGGAGGAGACGGAAGCAGGTCTGAAACAGAGTTCAAACAGTTATGGAGAAGAACGGAGAAGTGTTGGACTGAAGTCTGGAGCTGAAATGAACAAAGGAGGAGACGGAAGCAGGTCTGAAACAGAGTTCAAACAGGCTGGAGAAATCCACTGGAGTTTGGTCCAAATGAACGTGAAACATAGTTTGTGATCAGCTGGAGGGTTCACATTCAAACTGAACTGTCCAAACACACACACACACACACACACACACACACACCCAAACACACACACACACACACACCACACACACACACACACACATATATGAAGCCCAGACTCAGAACAGTGGGTTCAGACAAATGGGAACGTTTAAAGGAAAAGCTGTGAACTAATGAACTTCTGCTGAACTGAGACGAAAAGATCCACCAGAGATCACAACCATCTACTGAAATACAGCACTATAGAATAGAACAGAATAGAACAGAACAGAACAGAACAGAATAGAATAGAATAGAATAGAACAGAATAGAACAGAACAGAATAGAATAGAATAGAATAGAATAGAATAGAATAGAATAGAACAGAATAGAATAGAATAGAACAGAACAGAACAGAATAGATAGAATAGAATAGAACAGAATAGAACAGAACAGAATAGAATAGAATAGAAATAGAACAGAATAGAATAGAACAGAATAGAATAGAACAGAATAGAATAGAATAGAATAGAATAGAACAGAATTGACAGAATAGAATAGAATAGAACAGAATAGAATAGAATAGAATAGAACAGAATAGAATTGAACAGAATAGAATAGAATAGAACAGAATAGAATAGAATAGAATAGAATAGAATAGAATAGAACAGAATAGAATAGAACAGAATAGAATAGAACAGAATAGAATAGAATAGAATTGAACAGAATAGAATAGAATAGAATAGAACAGAATAGAATAGAATAGAATAGAACAGAATAGAATAGAACAGAATAGAATAGAACAGAATAGAATAGAATAGAATTGAACAGAATAGAATAGAATAGAATAGAATAGAATAGAACAGAACAGAACAGAACAGAATAGAATAGAATAGAATAGAATAGAATAGAATAGAACAGAACAGAATAGAATAGAATAGAATAGAATAGAATAGAATAGAATAGAACAGAATAGAATAGAACAGAATAGAATAGAACAGAATAGAATAGAATAGAATTGAACAGAATAGAATAGAACAGAATAGAATAGAATAGAACAGAATAGAACAGAATAGTATAGTATAGAATAGAACAGAATAGAACAGAACAGAACAGAACAGAATAGAATAGAATAGAACAGAACAGAATAGAACAGAATAGAATAGAATAGAATAGAACAGAACAGAATAGAACAGAACATAATAGAACAGAACAGAATAGTATAGAATAGAACAGAATAGAACAGAATAGAACAGAAAAGAATAGAACAGAATAGTATAGAATAGAACAGAATAGAATAGAACAGAATAGAATAGAACAGAATAGAAACAGAACAGAACAGAATAGAACAGAATAGAATAGTATAGAATAGTATAGAATAGAATAGAATAGAATAGAAATAGAACAAGAACAGAATAGAATAGAATAGAACAGAACAGAACAGAATAGAATAGAATAGAACAGAATAGAACAGAACAGAATAGAATGAATAGAACAGAATAGATAGAATAGAAGAATAGAATAGAATAGAACAGAATTGAACAGAATAGAATAGAATAGAAAGAAGTAGAATAGAATAGAATAGACAGAATAGAATTGAACAGAATAGAATAGAATAGAACAGAATAGAATAGAATAGAATAGAATAGAACAGAATAGAATAGAACAGAATAGAATAGAACAGATAGAATAGAATAGAATGAACAGAATAGAATAGAACAGAATAGTATAGAATAAAACAGAATAGAACAGATAGAACAGAAAAGAATAGAACAGAATAGAACAGAATAGTATAGAATAGAACAGAATAGAATAGAACAGAACAGAATAGAACAGAATAGATAGAACAGAATAGAACAGAACAGAACATAGAAATAGAACAGAATAGAACAGAATAGAATAGAACAGAATAGAACAGAACAGAATAATAGAACAAATAGAATAGATAGAACAGAATAGAATAGAATAGAAAGAATAGAACAGAATAGAATACAGAATAGAACATAATAGAATGAACAGAATATAACACAATAGAATAGAACAGAATAGAACAAATAAACAGAATAAATAGACAGAATAGAATAGAACAGAATAGAACAGAATAGACAGAATAGAATAGAACAGAACAAATAGACAGAATAGAACAGAATAGAACAGAACAGAACAGAACAGAATAGAATAGAACAGAACAGAATAGAACAAATATAACAGAATAGAACAGAATACCAGAATAGAACGAACAGAATAGAACAGAATGAACAGAATAGAATAGAACAGAATAGAACAGAACAGAACAGAACAGAACAGAATAGAATATAACAGAATAGAATAGATAGAATGAATAAATAGAACATACAAATATAATAAATAGAATAGAATAGAACAGAATAGAACAGAACAGAATATAGAATAGAATAGAATAGAATAGAATAGAAAGAATAAAGATAGAATAGAATAGAACAGAATAGAATAGAACAGAATAGAATAGAATCAGAATAATAGAACAGAATAGAACAGAACAGAACAGAATAGAATAGAATAGAACAGAATAGAATAGAACAGAATAGAATAGAATAGAATAGAATAGAACAGAATAGAACAGAATAGAACAGAATAGAATAGAACAGAATAGAATAGAATAGAACAGAATAGAACAGAACAGAACAGAATAGAACAGAATAGAATAGAACAGAATAGAATAGAACAGAATAGAACAGAATAGAATAGAACATAAAAGAACAGAATAGACAGAATAGAATAGAACAGAATAGAACAGAACAGATAGAATAGAATAGAACATAGAACAGAATAGAATAGAACAGAATAGAACAGAATATAATAGAACAGAATAGAAACAGAATAGAACAGAACAGATGAACAGAATAGAATAGAACAGAATAGAACAGAACAGAATAGAATAGAACAGAATAGAACAGAATAGAATAGAACAGAATAGAACAGAACAGAATAGAATAGAACAGAATAGAATAGAACAGAATAGAATAGAACAGAATAGAACAGAATAGAATAGAACAGAATAGAACAGAATAGAATAGAACAGAATAGAACAGAATAGAATAGAATAGAACAGAATAGAATAGAATAGAACAGAACAGAATAGAATAGAATAGAATAGAATAGAATAGAATAGAATAGAATAGAACAGAACAGACTAGAATAGAATAGAACGAATAGATAGAATAGAACAGAATAGAATAGAACAGAATAGAATAGAAATAGAACAGAATAGAATAGAATAGAATAGAACAGAATAGAATAGATAGAATAGAATAGAATAGAACAGAATAGAATAGAACAGAATAGCATAGAACAGAACAGAATAGAATAGAATAGAACAGAATAGAATAGAATAGAATAGAATAGAATAGAATAGAACAGAATAGAACAGAATAGAATAGAACAGAATAGAACAGAACAGAACAGAATAGAACAGAATAGAATAGAATAGAACAGAATAGAACAGAATAGAATAGAACAGAATAGAACAGAATAGAATAGAACAGAATAGAACAGAATAGAATAGAACAGAACAGAATATAATATATAGACAGAATAGAATAGAATAGAATAGAATAGAATAGAATAGAATAGAACAGAATAGAACAGAATAGAATAGAACAGAATAGAACATAACAAATAGAATAGAACAGAATAGAATAGAATAGAAGAATAGATAGAACAGAATAAACAGAACAAACAGACAGAATAGAACAGAATAGAACAGAATAGAATTGAACAGAATAGAATAGAACGAATAGAACAGAATAGAATAGAACAGAATAGATAGAACGAATAGAACAGATAGAATAGAACAGAATATAAACAGAACAGAATAGATAGAACAGAATAGAACAGAATAGAATAGAACAGAATAGAACAGAACAGAATAGAACAGAACAATAGAACAGAATAGAATAGAACAGAATAGAACAGAAACAGAATATAATAGAACAGAATAGAACAGAATATATATAACAGAATAGAACAGAACGAATAGAATAGAACAAATAAACAGAATAGATAAACAGATAGAACAGAATAGAATAGAACAGAATAGAACAGAATAGAATAGAACAAATAGAATAGAACAGAATAGAACAGAATAGAACATAACAGAATAGAACAGAATAGAATAGAATAGAACAGAATAGAACAGAACAGAATAGAACAGAATAGACAGAACAGAATAGAACAGAATAGAACAGATAGAATAGAACAGAATAGAATAAGAACAGAATAGAACAGAATAGAATAGAACAGAATAGTATAGTATAGATATATAACAGAATAGAACAGACAAACATAAACAGAACAGAATAGAACAGAATAGAATAGAATAGAACATAACAGAATAGAACAGAATAGAATAGAACAGAATAGAATATAAAAAACATATAAAACAGAATAGAACAGAAAAGAATAGAACAGAATAGAACAGAATAGAATAGAATAGAACAGAATAGAATAGAACAGAATAGAATAGAACAGAACAGAACAGAATAGAACAGAATAGAATAGTATAGAATAGTATAGAATAGAATAGTATAGAATAGTATAGAATAGAATAGAATAGAATAGAATAGAATAGAATAGAATAGAATAGAATAGAATAGAACAGAATAGAATAGAACAGAATAGAACAGAATAGTATAGTATAGAATAGAACAGAATAGAACAGAACAGAACAGAATAGAACAGAACAGAATAGAACAGAATAGAATAGAATAGAACAGAACAGAATAGAACAGAATAGAATAGAACAGAATAGTATAGAATAAAACAGAATAGAACAGAATAGAACAGAAAAGAATAGAACAGAATAGAACAGAATAGTATAGAATAGAACAGAATAGAATAGAACAGAATAGAATAGAACAGAATAGAACAGAACAGAACAGAACAGAATAGAACAGAATAGAATAGTATAGAATAGTATAGAATAGACTAGTATAGATAGAATAGAATAGAATAGAATAGAATAGAATAGAATAGAATAGATAGAACAGAACAGAACAGAATAGAATAGAATAGAATAGAATGAATAGAACAGAATAGAATAGAATAGAACAGAATAGAATAGAATAGAACAGAAATAGAATAGAATAGAACAGAACAGAATAGAACAGAATAGAATAGAACAGAATAGTATAGAATAAAACAGAATAGAACAGAATAGAACAGAAAAGAATAGAACAGAATAGAACGAATAGTATAGAATAGAACAGAATAGAATAGAAACAGAACAGAATAGAACAGAATAGAATAGAACAGAATAGAACAGAACAGAACAGAACAGAATAGAATAGAACAGAATAGAACAGAATAGAATAGAACAGAATAGAACAGAACAGAATAGAATAGAACAGAATAGAATAGAACAGAATAGAATAGAATAGAACAGAATAGAACAGAATAGAATAGAACAGAATAGAACAGAACAGAACAGAATAGAACAGAATAGAACAGAATAGAACAGAACAAGAACAGAATAGAATAGAACAGAATAGAATAGAACAGAATAGAACAGAATAGAACAGAACAGAATAGAACAGAACAGAATAGAACAGAATAGAACAGAACAGAACAGAATAGAATAGAACAGAACAGAATAGAACAGAATAGAACAGAATAGAACAGAATAGAATAGAATAGAACAGAACAGAATAGAACAGAATAGAACAGAATAGAATAGAACAGAATAGAACAGAACAGAACAGAACGAATAGAATAGAACAGAATAGAACAGAATAGAATAGAACAGAATAGAATAGAACAGAATAGAATAGAACATAATAGAATAGTTATAGAATAGAACAAGAATAGAACAGAACAGAATAGAACAGAATAGAACAGAACAGAACAGAATAGTATAGAATAGAACAGAATAGAACAGAATAGAACAGAACAGAATAGAACAGAATAGAACAGAACAGAATAGAATAGAATAGAACAGAATAGAATAGAACAGAATAGAATAGAATAGAACAGAATAGAACAGAACAGAATAGTATAGTATAGAATAGAACAGAATAGAACAGAACAGAACAGAACAGAATAGAACAGAATAGAATAGAACAGAATAGTATAGAATAAAACAGAATAGAACAGAATAGAACAGAAAAGAATAGAACAGAATAGAACAGAATAGTATAGAATAGAACAGAATAGAATAGAACAGAATAGAATAGAACAGAACAGAATAGAACAGAATAGAACAGAACAGAACAGAACAGAACAGAATAGAACAGAATAGAATAGTATAGAATAGAATAGAATAGAATAGAATAGAATAGAACAGAATAGAATAGAATAGAATAGAATAGAATAGAATAGAACAGAATAGAATAGAATAGAATAGAATAGAATAGAATAGAACAGAACAGAATAGAATAGAACAGAATAGAATAGAATAGAACAGAATAGAATAGAACAGAATAGAATAGAACAGAATAGAATAGAATAGAACAGAATAGAATAGAATAGAATAGAACAGAACAGAATAGAATAGAATAGAATAGAATAGAACAGAACAGAATAGAATAGAATAGAATAGAACAGAATAGAATAGAATAGAACAGAACAGAATAGAATAGAACAGAATAGAACAGAATAGAACAGAACAGAATAGAACAGAACAGAATAGAATAGAACAGAACAGAATAGAATAGAATAGAATAGAATAGAATAGAATAGAATAGAATAGAATAGAATAGAATAGAATAGAATAGAACAGAACAAAATAGAACGGAACAGAACAGAACAGAACAGAACAGAACAGAATAGAATAGAATAGAACAGAACAGAACAGAATAGAACAGAATAGAATAGAACAGAACAAAATAGAACGGAACGGAACAGAACAGAATAGAATACAATAGAATACAATAGAATAGAATAGAACAGAGTATTTTTACCATCCAACCTGTAGATCATAAATAAAATCTACTATAACATACAAACAAAAGTGGGGGTGGGGTGGTGGTGGTGGTGGTGGTGGTGGTGGGGGGGGTCTGTGATAAGGTGAGGGGAGTGCACTTTGACTTCCTCAGTTTTATTGACCCCTCCTTCTGCATTACTTGTAGAATTGTGTTTTGAGGACAGACTGAGGTGTGTGAGTGGGAGGGGCCTCTGTCACATGGTCTGTCCGTTTGTTCGTCTGTCATTGCACAGAGGCCAGGGTTTTCAGTGCACACGTTATAATGGAGCCTCCCCTGAACCGCTGCAAACATGACAGGAACGGTCAAGTCTAGGCAGCACTAGTACATCTGATCACGTCCTGTAACCAATCCTGCTTCACAGAGGAGGTAGGACCGCCCACTTCATTTACATACACTTTTCCACTGACAAAATGGACCCAGAAATATGTAAAGAAATAAATGTGGAAATACAGAAATACTTCAATAAATTAGGAAATGCAATCATATATATATATATATATATATATATATATATATATATATATATATATATATAAAGAAAATCAGAAATATATAAATAAACATGTACATTTAAAAATGCATGTATAATTGAGGAAATAAATACATACCTAAATATTAAAATATGGTAATAAAAACATAAAACATAAGCATTTATTTATTAATTTGTTTATTTGGGCATTCATTTATTTATTCAAGTATTTATTTAGTTATTTGTGCATTTATTTATTTATTTATTTAGCTATTTATTTATGCATTTATTTATTTATTCATTTATGCATTTATCTGTTTATTCAAGTATCTATCTATCTATCTATTAGAGCCCGACTGATTAATCAGCTGGCAAATTAATTGGGCCGATTATAGCTTATCACTGATCAATCAACATCTCCCAATATGTAACTGATTTATGAACTTTTTTGCTGCAGAGATTCTGTCACTCACTGCTCCTGTGTGTGTGTGTGTGTGTGTGTGTGTGTGTGTGTGTGTGTGTGTGTGTGAGTGTGTGTGTGTGTGTGTGTGTGTGTGTGTGTGTGTGTCGCCTGGACAGTTAGAGGAACAGTAAAGCCTGTCAGTTTCACTTTCACTTCTGCTCAGACAATCACTGCATCACCCCCCCCCCCCCACACACACACACACACACACACACTCAGTCACAGATGGACTGCTAATCTCCCCCGCTCCAACCCCCACCCCCACCCCCCCCACCCCATGTCCGTGCACTTCCTGTCTCCCTCACAGTTTCATTCTGCAGACAGGCCTAGGTGTTAATAGTGTAGGGGAGACTGGGGACAGTTGGAACACAGCTCAGTTGTAACTCTTACAGTTGCTCCAATCAGGAAGAACTTAGGACTGCCTTAATTCCCTCTACACATGCTCAGTTTGGTCCTTAGTCCACATGTGCAGTTGTAGTGCTGTGAGGCAGACACATCCACATGTGAGTGAAAACAGAACTTTGTGCTCAGTCAGATTTTTACTCTAATTACCTCCGCCAAGGAGGTTATGTTTTTGCCAGGGTTTGTTTGTTTGTCTGTTTGTTTGTTTGTTTGTCTGTCCGTTAGTGTGCAACATAACTCAAAAAGTATGGACAGATTTGGATGAAATTTTCAGGGTTTGTTGGAAATGGGATGAGGAAGAAATGATTAAATTTTGGTGGTGATCGGGGGGGTCACTGATCAGCCTTGGCGGAGGTCTGCGCTCTCCGAGTGCTTCTAGTTATTTTTGTGACTGCATAGTTTGTTTTGTAGTTGGACTCATTACAGGTAGATGTCGCTTACATTTTAAAAATGATTTACCAAACTATTTTTGTGTCACTACTTCTAAAATACAGACTGAAAGTCTGCTGTGCCCAGCACAAAAACTCCCACATGTAGAACCTGTGGTTCCACAGCTCACACTAGTCTGACATCAGACTGTTACACACAGGTTTAACCCTTTCATGCACAGTGGTCACTCCAGTGGTCACTCCAGTGGTCACTCCAGTGGGCAGCTGTGCTCCAGCTGTTCTCTTGTCTATTTATGGGTTTTGTTGTTTTACTTGTCAGCCAACACAGTGGAGGCTTATGCACCATCTCATACCCTGCACTTCAGAGCATTACTGTAGCTGTCCTGTTCTTGATAAACCTGATCTGCACTCACATATTTGAGTATAAATGAACTGCTAATTATTATTAGACTGTAATTAACATTTTTTAAAAAGACAAAGATGTTGTTTTATTGCACATTATCTGTGTGTGTAATATCTAGTATTACAGTATGTTAAAATGTGAGAAAACACCAAATTAGCGGCATTAAAAATGTTTTTATTTCATAGTTTTCACACAGCATGTTGCTTCAAAAATGAAGCGCATGGTGTCCAGCTGAGTGGACATTTTTGTAACTTCTTGAAAAACAGGTGCATAAGAAAAAAAAATAAAAAATTCAATCACTTTTTTTTTTTTTTTTTTTTGCTTTTTTTTTGCCTAAAGAGGAATAAAAACACTTAGAAAAAAATCTTGATTAAAGTTCTCATAATCCATGCATGAAAGGGTTAAAGTTGGGTCAATTATCTGTGTGAGATAAACACAGATTTATGCAACTGTTACTCCACCTGTCCACAATTATCTAATATAACATTATTAGAGCCTGTGGAGGTCAATGTTTGTATTTCATATATCAGCCAATATTGGATATCGGCTTTTTTTTTTTTTTTTTAGCCTCCAATATTATTATCGGTCCCAAAAATCTCATATTGGTTGGGCTCTACTATCTATCTATCTATCTATCTATCTATCTATCTATCTATCTATCTATCTATGCATTTATTTATTTGTTTCTTTGTTTCTTTCTTTCTAATTCTGTCCCCTTTTGTCCCTCATACACACCCTCCCTCTGCTCAGGTACACTTTCTTTGGCTGAAGCAGGAACTCCTCTAAAACAGTCCGGGTTTGGTGCCTTAAAGGCGGCTTCCACAGCCAGCTCTGACCCGGAGGTGGTGTGTTCACGGACCCTGGAGGTGGTGTGTTCACGGACCCTGGAGGTGGTGTGTTCACGGACCCTGGAGGTGGTGTGTTCACGGACCCTGGGTGAGCCGGTACCGTCCTGACACTCAGTAACAGCCCGTTTCCAGCCGCTCAGTGTCTGCTGTCAGTGACACACAGTCCTGTCTGTGCACAGGCGCACTGCACCACCGGCATATGGCACCTTTAACCCACACCTGTCCAGTACTTTTAACCCACACCTGTCCAGTACTTTTAACCCACACCTGTCCAGTACTTTTACCCCACACCTGTCCAGTACCTTTACCCCACACCTGTCCAGTACTTTTAACCCACACCTGTCCAGTACCTCAGACTTGTCCTGGTCTTCAGTTTGTTCTTGTGTCCTTCAGCTGCAGTGCTCTCCAGTCCTTCCCAGTTCCAGGACTTCTCCTTCTGCTCCCTCCATCTGTTGACTCCAACCACTGGTGTCACACACACACTACACAACTGTCTGACAGCAGGAAAAAGCACATTACAGCCGAACACATCCGGTCACACTGTCACAATAAAAGACAGCAGTGAAGGGCGGACGGTCGGACAGAACAGGAGCTGTACCTCCACCTGCTGGACTGGAGGGGAACCGCCTTCACATTTCAGACCCAGGACTCGGATAAGCACATCCACATTCACTGGTCTGAGGTAAAAGAACAGCATCAGAACCTATAAAGAATGACAACTCCAAATGTTTGTCTCTGTTGTAGTGCAAAAAAAACCTTAAAATTATGAAAATACTTACTTTAATAAACTATCCAAACAAAAAAGATGTAAATAAATACATTTCTTCAGATAATCAGTGTAATTTTCTCAGTCTTCTTCCTCCACTTCTCATTAGTCCATGTGCATTCTGGATCAGATCTCCAAAGACACTAAACACTGAGGAACAGGAAGAAAAGAGTTCAAACTGGACTGAATTTAATACAGACATTTCAGGTTGGACACATTTGTTCAGGTTAGTCACATTTTATTGGTACAGGAGAGTTTGGAAATGGAAAGATTTCATAATTTAATGTGATTTTTTACACTAAAACGTAAACAAATTTTTATTTTTTTTTTTTTTTCTGGGCTCAGCTGTCTGTACTGATAAGGCAGCAGCCAACACCAGCTGTACTCCCAGTCATCATTGCCCATTTTTCTGACACCTTTGCTTGTGTATCCTCTTTTATTTGGACATTTTACCAGGGAGTATCTCACACTACTTTTTTTTTTTTTTTCCTACTTGTCTTGTCCAGCGTTCTAACAGTAGAATGGTAGTCTGGTTCCTTTTAGTGCTGAACACATTTGCTTTGCCAAGGGAAACTTCATAAAGTATATGAAGCACCCTTTGATATTCTACTGTGTTTATTATGAGTTTAGTTGAACCACATTTCGATGCCGGACCTGACATGGGGGGGGGGGGGGGGTAGAAGAAGGGGAGAAAACAAGAGAGAAGAAGGTGGAGAAGACCCTCACAAGAAAGTATCAACAATACAAACAGCAACAACCATGGAGACAATTATAATGGAAACAATAACTACAACCAGAACTGAGTAAACTGGGCAGAAGAGAGAGAAAAAAAACAAAACAAAACAAACAAAACTACAAAAAAAAAAAAAACAACCAAAAAAAACCACAACAATGCAATACATAAGACCTGTGAAATGAAGAATATAAGAAAGCATGAACAAAATGTCGTATACCACATTCGCACAAATAATACCTATAACAGATAATAGCAGAAACAGATCCACACAACATCAGTTGTTCACATAGACAAGTTGTAGACATAGACACGTAGACAAAAATTTGAAGTTGTTATTATTTATAGGAATAATGGGATATTATTTTTTTCACATCGAACAGAAGAAAATCTGGAGTCCTTCTTTTTGTAGGTTATTATATTATTATTTTATGTGAGATCATTTGGGTGGAAGCTGAACTAAAATGTGTTTGACAGCTTTGACTGTGGAATTTTTGCACTTTGCAAATTCATCCCTGCTCCGCCCCACTACCTCCTGAACTTCAGGTGACTCTTGGATTTCCTGTCTTTCATTATTGGACACACTCATTAATCCAGGTGTGTCTGCTACTTCTTATTGTAACTACTGATTAATTAGGCACACCTGGATTAATCAGTTAAAACTGAGGGTTATTAAATCAGAAACAGAGAAAATGGAAGAAAAAGTGACTTTTTCAGCCAAATTTCTCATGAACTGAACACAAACCCAGTGTGTCCATCCACTGTCACTGATCCAACTGCATGGGTTTGACTGGGGAATCAATGTTGGAGAAGATGACGGTGTTTCCATGGTAACTACGGAGCCTCTGAACGTCCAAATTTGGTCATATCTGATGACCATGAAAAGATGAAGCACTGTATTTTCCACCGATTATTGACATGTTTTAATAGGATTAGTGGATCAACAGGAATTAAACAGTTTAGATCAGTGGACGGTTTAGGTTAAAGGAGGATGTTTGGGTCTGGAAGGGTTAATATTAATACAGCTTAGTTTTATAAAATAGAAGAGGCACTGACATCTGATGAAGTGAGGTGTAACTTCTTTATTCACACTGTTGTAATTTGACATGAAAAAGTACTGAAAAAATGTTATTTTTACCATAGAATTTAATGACCGCTAAAATAAATATATTGTCAAGTGTCCATGTGGAAATGACTTTGGAATCCCTGAGCATTAAACATATTGAAAAGAAATCCCATATTTTCAATACAAATATATAGAAATGGAACAAGCCTTAAATCCAGTTTAAAAAGGTTTGTCTTATTGTTGTAATTCAGGGGTTTTAAACTCATTTTAGTTCAGTATAACACATCTGAAGTGGGCCGGAACAGTGAAATAATAGCAGTGAAAAGGAATATGAAAATGTTCACATCTACAAAGTTTCCTGAAAAATCTGAATAACATGAAAAACCTGAAATGTCTTAGAAATAATAAGTGCAATTTCATCAATATTCTGCCTCAGTTTATCATTTACACATGTGCATAAATGTTTATGTGTTTATGTTTATGCATTTGGCAGACGCTTTTTTCCAAAGCGACTTACAGGGAAAATCAATCAAATCACTCAACCAATCAAATTTTATTTATATAGCGCCAGATCACGAGAAAGTTCTCTCATGACACTTTATATATAGAGTTGGTCCAAACCAGACTGAAGCCAATTTACAGAAACCCAACAGAATCCTCCAGGAGCAAACACATGTGATGGTGACAGTGGAAGGAAAAACTTCCCTTTAACAGCAGAAACCTGGAGCAGAGCCAGACTGAGGAGGATGGACGACTGACAGGACCAGCTGGGGTTAAAGAGAGAGAGTAAAGAAAGAGAAAAGAGAGAGCGATAGAGATAGAGACTGGGGGAGAGGGGGAGAAGGGGGGAGTAGGGGGAGACACATGGAGGCGGTTGAGGATAAGTGAGTGGTGATGATGAGGGCAGGGAAGAGGCCGGACCACCGCAGCAGGTCCAGAGATAATCCTGGAAGAATCTGTGATAATCCTGGAAAAACCTTATTAGAATATTTAAAATGGAATTTAAAAGTGTTAGGATAGGAGGTGCTCTCAGAAGAGCTCCTCCTATCCTCCTCCTATAAATACTTACAAATACACAAAACATTTAACAACAGGCAAAATATTGTTAACATTAACACAGAGAGAGAACATTAACACACACAAACTGACACAGATCAGTTTAATACCGTCACACATTCTGCTGGGAAATCACACAAACCACTACCAAAGTACTGGTTCATTTCTGCACTGGAAATAAAACACACTCATTGGACTAACTTGTTTCAATTTAACATAATTTCAGCGTTTTCTGGTTTCAGTTCCATAATTTAATCATTTCTTGTTCAGTTTAATCTGGTTTTGTAGATAGTTAAATCAGTCAAACTGTCAGCTCGGTCGCAGTGAAAGGAGCATCTGTAGTTTAAAAAGGCTGAAGTCTGACACCCACAATGCACTGGGCCAAGGCCGTCTGAGCAGACCAGCTCTGCTGGACATTCAGAGGACACTGGTCCAGTCCTGGAAAAGACGCCTACTGGTATGATAAGGACACTGAGCATTTACTGAAAAAGGAACGGTGGGATGAATTTATGTTTACATAACTTGACTTTTTTTTTTTAAGAAAGCCGACAATGAGCTTCCCCTGTCTGAAAGACGAGCAGCCGCCACTGGTCTGCATCGCCTGCTGTAAGTAAATCACATGATAAACTCTCTTATCCGGAGCCCGAATCTGGTAATACCCCTAAGGAGGAGCCTATGCAGCTGGGTAGGACTGGCCTGTCTGCAGAAGAACACCAGCGTCGTTTATCGGCGGGGCTCTGTCTGTACTGTGGACAGCAGGGGCATAGAGTAGCTAACTGCCCACTCAAGACCAAGGCAGCGGCAGGTGAGGGCTCTTTATTGAGCCGGGCTGTCTGTTCATCTACCTCCTCACATTTGCAACCTCTTGTCTTCCTCTGCTCTGAATCCCTGTCTCTCCAGCCCCTGTTCTGATAGACTCCGGTTCAGATGCTAATCTGATGGATGTTAATCTGGCTCAGAAGCTTAACCTCGGCCTATCTCCTGTCCAACGTCCATTGGAGGCCCAGGCTTTGGACGATCATATAATATGCCGGGTAACCCACCGTACCCAACCTGTGACCGTCCGGTTTGCGGACGGCCATACCGAGGAACTCTGTTTTCATGTTTACAGGTCTGACTCTCACCCACTCGTATTAGGTCACCCCTGGCTTCAGCTTCATAACCCTCACATTGACTGGAACACCGGGGAGGTCCAGGCCTGGGGTGAGGGGTGTGTTTCCCGTTGTGGCTTAGTCTGTAACCCTGTTCCATCGTCCGAGTCCTCCCAGGTAACAGTGGCACCCGTCTGTACACCAGAGGAGCATGAGACGGATTTTCCAGCTCTGAACAAGGTACCTGTATGCTATCACGACCTGAAACAAGTTTTCAGTAAGTCCAGGGCTACCGCTTTACCTCCACACAGACCCTACGACTGTGCCATTGAGCTCCACCCGGGAACCTGCCCTCCCAAGGGGAGGTTGTACTCCTTGTCCGGGCCCGATACAGCAGCTATGAAAAAATACATTGAGGAGTCACTGGCGGCAGGGCTTATACGACCATCTTCGTCTCCTGCTGGTGCTGGATTTTTTTTTTTTTTCATCAACAAAAAAGATAAAACTTTGAGACCATGCATTGACTACCGGGGACTAAATGAGATCACGATTCGTAACAGGTACCCGTTGCCACTGATGTCATCCACGTTCAAGTTATTACATGGAGCCAAGATTTTCTCTAAATTGGGCCTCCGTAACGCCTACCATCTTGTAACAATTAGAGAAGGCGATGAATGGAAGACGGCTTTTAACACTCCTGGTGGCCACTATGAATACCTTGTGATGCCTTTTCGTCTAACTAATGCTCCAGCTGTGTTCCAAGCTTTGGTAAATGACGTTCTGCGAGACATGCTTAACGTTTTTGTGTTTGTCTATCTTGATGACATTTTGATTTTTTTTTCCCCTGATGAAGCTTCGCATGTTCAACATGTTCACCAAGTCCTCCAGAGACTGCTCCAGAATCAGCCCTACGTGAAGGCCGAAAAGTGTGAGTCCCATCACTCGTCTGTTTCCTTCCTGGGCTTCATCATCTCCGAGGGGTGTGTCCAGATGGATCCTGATAAGGTGCAAGGTGGTTCAGAGATTTTTGGGTTTTGCTAACTTCTATAGGAAGTTCATTCGGGGGTTCAGTAGTGTGGCTGCCCCTCTGCACTGTCTCACTTCTCCTAAGTCTGTGTTCAGATGGAATCCGGAAGCAGAGACGGCATTTAAGCGCCTAAAGGAGGCCTTCACCTCGGCTCCCATCCTGGCCGTCCCTGATCCAACTCTTCAGTTCGTGGTGGAGGTCGATGCCTCGGACCTGGGGGTGGGAGTGGTCATCTCGCAGCAATCTCCGAAGGATAACAAGCTCCACCCCTGTGCCTTTCTCTCGAGGAGACTGTCTAAGGCTGAGAGAAATTACAACATCGGCAACCGTGAACTGTTGGCCATCAAAGTGGCACTGGAGGAATGGCGGCATTGGCTCGAGGGGACTGAAATCCCGTTCCTGATCTGGACTGATCATAAGAACCTCGAGTATCTGCGGCCCGCCAAACGTCTCAACTCTCGTCAGGCCAGGTGGGCTCTTTTCTTTACCTGCTTCAATTTCTCTCTATCATATCGGCCCGGTTCCAAGAATGGGAATCCGGATACCCTGTCTAGAATATTCAGGCCAGATAAATCTGACAAAGAACCTGAGTCCATTTTACAGAGTTCATGTGTGGTGGGGGCTTTCCAGTGGGACAATGAGAAATCTGTCATTGAGGCTCCTAGAGATTGTGATGTTCTGGATGGCGTACCACCAGACCGGTTGTTAGTCCCTGTCAGCCTCCGTCCGCAGGTCATCCACTGGGCCCACACCTCCAGGATGGCGTGTCACCCGAGAGTCCAATGCACCATGTTTCTGATCAGACAGTGGTTTTGGTGGTCCAGTATGGAGAAGGAGGTGTCTGAGTATGTGTCTGCCTGTCCCACCTGTGCTGCATACAAGACATCTAACAGAGCTCCTACCAGTCAGTTACGCCCCCTACCGATTCCCAGCAGACCCTGGTCCGACACATCGTTGGACTTCGTGACGGGTTTGCCTCCATCTGACGGTAACACCACTGTTCTTACTATTGTGGATAGGTTTTCTAAAATGGCTCATTTTATTGCTCTGTCTAAACTCCCCTCTGCCAAGGAGACGGCAGAGGTGGTGTTGCACCATGTTTGTCGTCTGCACGGTTTCCCTAAGGACATTGTGTCTGATAGGGGGCTGATTTGTTGCATGTTTCTGGCGTGCTTTCTGCACCCTCCTAGGGGCATCTGTCAGTCTCTCTTCTGGTTATCATCCACAGACTAACGGACAGACGGAGCAGGTGAATCAAGTGTTGGAAGCTGGACTTCGTGTGTTGGCCTCCCATAACCCTGCTTCTTGGAGTCGTCAGTTAATGTGGGTAGAGTTCGCTCATAATTCTCTACCCTGTGCTTCCTCTGGTCTGCCTCCTTTTCATGTTGTGTGTGGGCATCAGCCCCCCCCATTCCCTTCTTTGGAGAAGGAGGTCAGCGTTCCATCGGCCCTGGCTCTCATTCCACAGTGTAAGAGAACCTGGATTCGGGCCAGACAGGCGCTGTTGAAGTCCTCCGGTCGATACCGCCACAGAACTCCGGCTCCTGTATACCGGCCGGACCAGCGGGTGTGGCTTTTGACGCGTCATCTTCCCCTGAGGATGGAGAGCCGTAAACTGGCACCCAGGTTCGTGGGCCCATTTCCTATCTCTAAAGTTAGTAATCCTGTTTCTGTGCGTCTGAAATTACCGAGGACTATGAGGATTCACCCTACGTTCCACGTCAGCCAAGTGAAACCGGCTAAGGAGAGCCGGCTATATGATATGACAGTAATCTGCACCTGGATTTACTGCCTCTGTCCACAATAATAGACATTATATAGACTAAATGTGACTAAAATTAATGTTTGTTTGGAACACAGTATATTAAACTATTACATGATCAAAAACATTAATTTTAGCAAAAAAAGTCTCCATTTTGAATGTGTGGGGTCACCAGAAATGTGTGATGTTAAAATGGGGTCAGGAGTAAAAAAAAAGGTTGGAAGCACTGGACTAATGGGTCATATCTGATGACCATGAAAAGATGAACAACTGTATTTCACACTAATTATTTACATGTATTGATAGGAGTAGTGGCTCTGAGCTTCTTAAACAGTTCAGATCAGTAGATGCTTTTGGTCAGTGGTGAATATTTGGGTCTTTATGGGTTAAAAATATTTGACCTGTTTTCCAGACACATTGGTCCTTCCATCATATCAGGATTAAGAATTGAAACCGTGTTACTTTAAATCTGAGTCAATAAGTCCAAAAGTTTCCAATATATTGTCCTAAACTGTGACATCATTGTATCTTAATATGTTACTGAAGACATCAGAGACAAATTTAAGTGAATTTCCTGTGGGAACGGCATAATAAGCACTTCAGACATTTTGATGAAGCTGTGTCACTGAGCACATTTTAAAACATTTTTGGTCTAAACTTTTATTTTATGTAATCCTCATCCCTACTATGTTTAAGTACTTACAAATACCTTCTGAGTTATGGAGCATACACTGATACAGGTTATATATGTTTAAAGTTAAAGCCTGTTGAACCCCAAACATGGAACCGTGTCAGCGCTTGGCCTGACCCATAAATGTTACTGGTGCTAGTGATGTGCGGATCCATACTGAAATATCCATATCTCCAATAACAGATCTGTACACTTCAGAATCGATTCACAAATCAAAATATCATACTTTTGATTCTTTGGACATTTGAGGTCATGTACTTCAGGAACACAGTGCAAAGTAACTAAACTATTGGGATCTTGTCCAAATGATATGCGATTGGTGGGAACTACTTCTTCTTCCGCCAGGGTAAGTG
>NW_021941438.1:297436-324936 GCF_902148855.1 Sphaeramia orbicularis | reverse complement strand
CTGCTGTTGTGGACAGTCCACAGCTTCATTCAGTTCCTCCAGTGTAAATGCGGACCAGTGTAAATCCAGTCTCAAAGCTCCTGGTTGGGTTTCAGCTCAGATGATCACTACGGTCTGACTCCAAAAGCCTGGAGCTCCTGTAGAATTACAGTCCACTTTTTCCATAAATGTTAAGGGGGTATTTTTTCTACTAGTGATTCTAGTTGAATCTGGACGGTCTAATGGCAACTCTGGCCATCTTTAAATTATTGCTCCAACAATAACATGTTAAAGCTAATAGAAGGCTTTGATTGGACAGAAATTATTGAATAAAACTTCTTTTTTTCTTTATTTTTTTTGGTTTGGTCAAACTGGTGACCGTGGTCATGTGACACAGATGTGTGGAAAAGGATGACAGGTTCACCATGTCTGTAAGCTAGTGTTTGGTGAGCGCTAACCCATTAGCTTCCATCGTCCTCTGGCTCCCAGGAGCTCCAATAGATGAGGAAGAAGGACAGGTTTCTGGTAGTGATGTCAAAGCACACACTGACCTGTGAGGTCTGGGGTTAGTCCTCCTGTATTTTCAGTGTTCGTGGACTGAGCGTGGTGACCTGGGTCAGAGATGTGAGCGCTAATATTGTTGGCCCAGTACTGTCAGTGTTGTGTGCTGGTGTTCTGTTGGCCACAGCAGAAGGTCAGCTGTTGTGTCAGTGTTGTGTGCTGGTGTTCTGTTGGCCACAGCAGAAGGTCAGCTGTTGTGTCAGTGTTGTGTGCTGGTGTTCTGTTGGCCACAGCAGAAGGTCAGCTGTTGTGTCAGTGTTGTGTGCTGGTGTTCTGTTGGCCACAGCAGAAGGTCAGCTGTTGTGTCAGTGTTGTGTGCTGGTGTTCTGTTGGCCACAGCAGAAGGTCAGCTGTTGTGTCAGTGTTGTGTGCTGGTGTTCTGTTGGCCACAGCAGAAGGTCAGCTGTTGTGTTTGTGTTGTGTGCTGGTGTTCTGTTGGCCACAGCAGAAGGTCAGCTGTTGTGTCAGTGTTTCCTTGGTGTGACACAAGCGTCTTTGTTTGGATTCTGCTGGCGTCTCAGCCCAGGGTTCTGCTGTCACATGGAGAACCCAGGTCACTGTTGGTCATTCAGTGTGACTGTAGGTCTAGTGTAGGTCTAGTGTAGGCCTAGTGTAGGTTTAGTGTAGGCCTAGTGTAGGCCTAGTGTAGGTCTAGTGTAGGCCTAATGTAGGTCTAGTGTAGGCCTAGTGTAGGTTTAGTGTAGGTCTAGTGTAGGCCTAGTGTAGGTTTAGTGTAGGCCTAGTGTAGGCCTAGTGTAGGTCTAGTGTAGGCCTAATGTAGGTCTAGTGTAGGTCTAGTGTAGGCCTAGTGTAGGCCTAGTGTAGGTTTAGTGTAGGCCTAGTGTAGACCTAGTGTAGGCCTAGTGTAGGTCTAGTGTAGGCCTAGTGTAGGCCTAATGTAGGTCTAGTGTAGGCCTAGTGTAGGCCTAGTGTAGGTCTAGTGTAGGCCTAGTGTAGGTCTAGTGTAGGTCTAGTGTAGGCCTAGTGTAGGTCTAGTGTAGTCCTAGTGTAGGTCTAGTGTAGGTCTAGTGTTTCTCTGTTGGATGTATTCGCTGCGTGGCTTCCACATGCTCTGCCTTCTTCAGACTCTCAGGATGATGGACTGAAGCTGTTTTGAAGGTTCAGGCAGGGTGATGGAATGAAAAGGCTCCTAACAGGGTTCATACAGGTGTTTGAAGTCCTTGAAAGTGCTTGAATTTCAATGTTGTGTTTTCAAGGTCTGAAAAGTGCTTGAGTTGTAGTTGAAGTGCTTGAAAGTGTGTGTAATTCGAACTCTGATGGGATTTATTTCTTTTTCGTGCCAGGTGAAAGGGAAAGCCAGAGCTGCTACATTTAGAAAAATCAAACTTTATGTCAAAAAAGAACGTTGGCAGATGTTCTCAGGTCGACTCCAGGTCTGTCTTTATCTTCATCTTTATCTCAGTGTGAGTGAGTCTGAACAACGCCAAGTGGCTTCCCTTTGCCCCCCCCCCCCCCCATAAATAGTGCCTGAATATTGCCCGGTCATTCATTTTTGTTGCCTTTATACAAAAGCTGTGCTGACTAAGGGGCCGTTTACACGGCGTAGGATTCAGTCGACTCTGGGAAGATTTCATGGCGGATTAGCCTTCTGTTACCATGGAAACGGTGCCTAGAGTGCCTGAATCCGGAAACTTTTGATACCAGGGTCCAGGGTGGAATGTTATCGATACGCTCCGCATTTCAGCTCCGTGTTAACGCGAATCGGAGCGTTCCGGGGTAAAATATGACGTCACCGCATGCGCGCGCAGCCAAGAACCGCCAGTTAACCCACTCCAGGCCAGTTGGTGGCGGTAATGCGCCTCCAAGCTGGTTTGCCAGCCTCTATGACACAATACAGCTGCAGAAAAAGAAGGAACAACCACAACAACAATGGCCGGTTTCAGAACAACATACGTGCTGCTAACTGTGCTCAGCTCGTCTGTCCAGACAAAGAAGTCCTGCGTCTTTGTACGACCACTCGCCATTGTTGTTTGTAAATAGTGTTGTCCGCCTCTTCTTCTTCTTCTTCTTCTCCTCATTTAAAGGCTGTCTAAACCGGAAATCATTTGTGCGCAGGCGCGTGTTTTACCGCCACGTTTTCACTACAGCTCTACATCGCCAGCTACTGGTCTGGCATGGACACTACAGCGTATTCAGCCGTCCTCGCAGACTCATGTTAACGCAGATCGTTATCATAGCGGCTTCGTCTTAATGCGGAATGATTTTATAACGCAAAGGAGAAATCTTTGCCGAGTGTTGCCGTGTAAACGTACCCTAAATCCCAGTTTAATAGTTTGGACTGCAGGAATAGTTTGTGTGATCTAAATATCCATCCACATGTCTGATTCTAACGGCACGTTTTTTTCTGATATGAAAAGTGGATCTAGTGGATTTAATAGTAGTGAAGAAATTCCCCCAAACTTCTATGAAGTGAACAGGACAAGATCGCACAATCCAACATACAGAGTGTATTATAATCCAGGACATGTTTGTTTTTGTGCTAAATCTCGTTCGTTCTGTCATGTGTACATGAGGGGTTGAACGCAGTGGGATTGTTGAGTTTACAGTAAACCAGTTCTTTCCAGCCTTTTTTGGCTCATGATCCCATTTCAACATCACAAATTTCTGGTGACCCCAGACTAAACAGAGACTTTTTTTTGTTTGGCTAAAATGTATTTGTTTTTGATCCTGTAATAGTTTGCTATAGTATATTTCAAATGAACATTAATTTTCGACAACATTTAGGCTATATAATGTATGTTATTATGGACGGAGGCAGAAAAGCCAGGGTGAATTTTATTTTCCTTATATATTCCTTATATGTACAGTCAGTCCAGCTTGTATTCACAAGACTACTGAACAAACAAGAGCTCAAACTCTGAATGATGAAAGAGCTGCAGCATCTGAAACTGACCACAGTGAACATTTGACACAAACAGAACCACAGCGCTGCCGTTTCACACTCACAGTTTGTCGTGTCTTTTATGGATTGGGATTGTCTCTGTCAACTCACCATATATTTTTTATTAGTAAGTTTTATTTTTACCACTTACTAGAAATTTCAAGTGACCCTGTTTGGATTCCAGGCGACCCCATGTGGGGTCCCGACCCCAGGTTGAAAACCGCTGCAGTAAACTGTCCATCTGCCAAATTCAAATCCAGCTGAGGTCTGCAGCGTGGCCCTGGTAGGGAACCCAGTAGTTCTGTGGTTCTGGGGCTGAGCAGAAGAATGTCCATGTTTATCTGATCATTCTGTCCTCAAGAATGCACACGGTGTTCCACCCACAGAAGTGTTCCTGCTGTAGGATGGTGGTAGTCCTCTGGACATGTTTGATGTTTGCTTCACGCTCACACTTCATGTCTGTAAACAGGAAGTCCCACTGGACAGGTGGTGCGATCAGTGCTGTCCACTTTCTTTTCTGCTGGTGAAGTCGCTGTACTCTGCCTCAGAACCTCAGCTTGTGGCGTCCCAGAAAAGCTCCGAAAGCTCCTAAACAGCATCCAGACGGGTCATTCCAATCCAGCCCATTCGAAGTGGCGTGTATATTTATGCGAGTCATGATATCACGTTGGATGTTTGAATTCTGGTCCATCTCCCACAGGTATCGGTGCTGAGCTGCGTCTACTGCAGGTCATACGCCTATTTATTTATACACCTGGATTTGACGTTTCAGCTGCAGTTTCATTACACAAAGCAATAATATACATGAGAACCATGGGGTGTGATGCCGTCGTTTTCCAGTTTCTCTGTTTTCCCTGAACACATGGATGCACACAAACCAAAGTTTGAAAAAATCTATACTTTGAAAAACATCAGTAAAAATCTCAGCCAACCTAAAAAGCCATTTACCTGTGGATGGGAGGCCCAAACAGAGAGAAAAATAACTGTTCTGCAAACTATCTGTATTAGTGTGTGGGCGGGGCATTAGATTTCATTACACGTGGACTTAACGTTTTTAGTCTGTCAGTCACATCATCATGAGTCCGTTATCTGTGACTGATTTTAAAAGAGAAATGTTGATCTGATCTGCTGAAATAAACCACAGCGTTCAAGCAGTGAGCTTTTGTGTAACAGCAGTGGTAGTGGCGTTTGTGTAAGTGCCCTTTATTAGATCCAAAACCACAAGAATATTACATTTACTCCTCAGACTGTAAGGCAGTAGTTGATTTAGTATAGCACCTTCAGCACAGACCAAGGTCATAAGAGCACTGCACTGGAGGGAAACTGTTAAAACACAGTTAAAAATGCACACACTAAAACTTCCGAAACGTCAGACCTTAAAAACTTAGAACCTGACAGATGGGGTCATAAGGTCACTGATGTCTGGGGTTAATGAGGTAAAAAGGGGATGCACACTGAAGCAGAGAAGCCCTTTTATTTGAAGAAAAACAGTAGCCTTTAAGAAAAGATGCAGCGAAGTATCAGTATTCAGTGAAAAACACAGTATAAAAGTCAGTGTTTGCAGCTGTTCAGTCGGAAAGACAGCGTCTAAACTGGCATGTCATGGAAAAAAAGACGATTTCCTCAGAATATTTGTGTTCATTCCATACCATTGAACATGATTTCAATTTAACATCTATAAATTCATGACCCTGGACAAACGGATGAAGGTCACAACCTTAGATCATGATTGATTTGAATTTTTCATGGATCTGCTTTTCAGATTGAGTCATTAAACCATCTCTGTACCATCAGGTTTTCTGCTTGGCTACATTTGTTTTAAATGGTAATTACAGCGGAGTCCTCGTGGGCATTGCACTGACCTGCAGGAGCACAGCTAGCATAGGTGGCTAGGCTAATGAGTAATAATAATAATAATAATTTCAGTCCATTTTCAGCGGTCCTGAAGCCTGTGTCTGCACTGGTGTTCTGGTTTAGTCCACATTAACTTAGTAACAGAGTTTGTGTTGTTTAGCTGCTGCTGAAGAAATAATGATGCAGAATTCTGGTAAGTCTGTCAGCTGCAGCTCTGCGCTCTGAACTACAATGTGCAGTGGGTTCGATGTGCACAGATACATTAGAGTTATGTTGGGGTGTTTCTCAGTTTAATCTGTGGCAGGTCGAATCAGACCGCCACAGTCGAGGTATTTAATGAAACAGTGCAGCTCGATATGTTCAGGAAAATGTCTTCTGGTGTTTCTGTCGTCTATTCGCTGCAGTGGTGTTGGTTCAGTGTAGCCAGAACACAGAATAAGATTCCAGAAATCACAAAAACAAAAGAAAAGTCTGGTGTGGTTTGGTTGTACTTCGCCCACATTTTATTAGAGGTGAGAGGATAGTGAATCCGATCCCAGATTGTGAATGTTTTAGCGAGCAGCTGAAGTAATTATGACTAACAGATTATATAATATTTTGAATAGGGCCGGGTGAAAAAATCCATTTTGGATCAATTTTATTTAAATTTTGCATTATCAGTTTATAGTGGATGAGATCAGTTTATCGCAGCAGGACTGTGAGTACCTGACCCAGGTACCGCCGACGCCGAGGCGCAGCCGGCTCCGTCTAGCGGGCCCCTGGTGGAGACGGGGCGTTTCCATTTCGCTCACTACGGTTCTGGTGTGGGAGGGGCGCAGAGGAACGGGGGGGAAAACACCTCTGTGGGAGGTCCTTCCGGCCGTGAACTCGAACCCTCAGTGTGGAGGAACTGGCCACCCTGTTCGGCGAAGGCTCTCCGAGGCGGGTTGCAGAAGCCGGTCGTTCTAGGAATATTAACTTGGAGGAGTGGGAAATGGTCTTCAGTTTCACTGTCACTTGTGCTGTTATGCACCTTTTGTTTCAGGGGGCCCAAAAGTGGTGGCGCTGCCCCAGGGTGATAGTAACGCACCTGAACACCAGAAGCCTCCAGCCATAAAACAGAATAAAGATGACGAAGAAGTGCATTCTGGTCCACTGTAGAAACATGACAATGTTTGTGTCCTGTTCATTATTTAAAAGCAGATTCATTTATTTACTGCTGAAATGTCCTTCATTTTCTTTCAGATGTCAGAGTTGATCCCAGTGTTGATGTGTTGCATGGCTGCAGTAGTCTAATAATCAGGTTACAACTCAAAAGTGGACTTTGGTATCACTAAACGAATCTGAGTCAGTCAGTTAATACTGAATCAAATCCATACAGGATCGAATCGAATCGTGACTAATCGATTCAGAACCATATGAATTTAAATCAGATGGATTAAGAAAATATGCTGTGATCCCCAGCTCTAATAATGACAGACCTAATGGACATGTAAACAAAAACGCTGCAGAAAACTCCACTCTAGTGTCGTAGAGAATCCATTTGCACGCCCACTGTCATGTGTGGTTATTGTGTAGTTTGTGTTTGTTCTCAGTGTCACATGTACAGTCCACGACCGTAATGAGGACGGCGCTGTTCCTGATCACACTGCTGTCTGCGGAGGGACTCAGCCCAGTAGTCCACCATGACCTGAAGAGTCCACCGAGGCTCACTGACGGAGCAGCAGAGATCTGAACCCTTTAACCCCTGAGCCCTGGTACCAGGTCCAGGTTCACATCTGAACCCTTTAACCCCTGAGCCCTGGTACCAGGTCCAGGTTCACATCTGAACCCTTTAAGTCCTGAACCCTGGTTCCAGGTCCAGGTTCACATCTGAACCCTTTAAGCCCTGGTTCCAGGTCCAGGTTCACATCTGAACCCTTTAAGCCCTGGTTCCAGGTCCAGGTTCACATCTGAACCCTTTAAGCCCTGGTTCCAGGTCCAGGTCCACATCTGAACCCTTTAAGCCCTGGTTCCAGGTCCAGGTTCACATCTGAACCCTTTAAGCCCTGGTTCCAGGTCCAGGTTCACATCTGAACCCTTTAAGCCCTGGTTCCAGGTCCAGGTTCACATCTGAACCCTTTAAGCCCTGGTTCCAGGTCCAGGTCCACATCTGAACCCTTTAAGCCCTGGTTCCAGGTCCAGGTTCACATGTGAACCCTTTAAGCCCTGGTTCCAGGTCCAGGTCCACATCTGAACCCTTTAAGCCCTGGTTCCAGGTCCACATCTGAACCCTTTAAGCCCTGGTTCCAGGTCCAGGTCCACATCTGAACCCTTTAAGCCCTGGTTCCAGGTCCAGGTTCACATGTGAACCCTTTAACCCCTGGTTCCAGGTCCAGGTTCACATGTGAACCCTTTAAGCCCTGGTTCCAGGTCCAGGTCCAGGTCCACATCTGAACCCTTTAAGCCCTGGTTCCAGGTCCACATCTGAACCCTTTAAGCCCTGGTTCCAGGTCCAGGTCCACATCTGAACCCTTTAAGCCCTGGTTCCAGGTCCAGGTTCACATGTGAACCCTTTAACCCCTGGTTCCAGGTCCAGGTCCACATCTGAACCCTTTAAGCCCTGGTTCCAGGTCCACATCTGAACCCTTTAAGCCCTGGTTCCAGGTCCAGGTCCACATCTGAACCCTTTAAGCCCTGGTTCCAGGTCCAGGTTCACATGTGAACCCTTTAACCCCTGGTTCCAGGTCCAGGTTCACATGTGAACCCTTTAACCCCTGGTTCCAGGTCCAGGTTCACATCTGAACCCTTTAACCCCTGGTTCCAGGTCCAGGTTCACATGTGAACCCTTTAACCCCTGGTTCCAGGTCCAGGTTCACATGTGAACCCTTTAAGCCCTGGTTCCAGGTCCAGGTCCAGGTCCACATCTGAACCCTTTAAGCCCTGGTTCCAGGTCCACATCTGAACCCTTTAAGCCCTGGTTCCAGGTCCAGGTCCACATCTGAACCCTTTAAGCCCTGGTTCCAGGTCCAGGTTCACATGTGAACCCTTTAACCCCTGGTTCCAGGTCCAGGTCCACATCTGAACCCTTTAAGCCCTGGTTCCAGGTCCACATCTGAACCCTTTAAGCCCTGGTTCCAGGTCCAGGTCCACATCTGAACCCTTTAACCCCTGGTTCCAGGTCCAGGTTCACATGTGAACCCTTTAACCCCTGGTTCCAGGTCCAGGTTCACATCTGAACCCTTTAACCCCTGGTTCCAGGTCCAGGTTCACATGTGAACCCTTTAACCCCTGGTTCCAGGTCCAGGTTCACATGTGAACCCTTTAACCCCTGGTTCCAGGTCCAGGTTCACATGTGAACCCTTTAACCCCTGGTTCCAGGTCCAGGTTCACATGTGAACCCTTTAACCCCTGGTTCCAGGTCCAGGTTCACATCTGAACCCTTTAACCCCTGGTTCCAGGTCCAGGTTCACATGTGAACCCTTTAACCCCTGGTTCCAGGTCCAGGTTCACATGTGAACCCTTTAACCCCTGGTTCCAGGTCCAGGTTCACATGTGAACCCTTTAACCCCTGGTTCCAGGTCCAGGTTCACATGTGAACCCTTTAACCCTAACCCTTTAAAGGTTCTGCTGTGTGTGTTTCAGGTTCATTCCAGCTGCTGTCAGTTTGTGTTTGTGTTCCTTTTCTTCAGTGGTTTAGTTTTACTGTGTTTTAGGTCAAAACAGGTGGAAGAACAGAAAAAGACAAAGAGATGAACTGAAGTTTGACAGGTTTGGACTAAATAAGGCACTAGAATGGACATCAGTAAGAGATTTCAGATGTTGAACATCAACTGTGAACTGGAACAAACTGAACAACAACAAGGAGTTGAGTTGGTTTTTGTTTTGGGCTCTGCCCCCCCCCCCCCCCCCCCCCAAAAAAAAAAAACCCAAAAACCTCAAAATCATCTATTTTTATAGTGGGTCGTTCTCACTCATTGCTCTGTATTTTACCTCCCATTCCACTGGCAGCGGGGCTTGTACTGAGCATGCTCAGATGTCTATGGAAACAACAAGGTCTATTGTATCAGCACCATTTGACATTTTTCTTATTGTGTAAACGGTTGAATTTATGGATATTTGAAGTAGATCGTGCATTCAGACAGGTCAGGGCTTAAAGGGTTCACCTTGTCGTCTTCATATTTGTGTTGGTGGTTCATCTGGTGATGGTCTCGGTCCTTCGCTCAGACCAGGTCTTTGTTTTGTTTTCCACTGGGTTTTTCTCACGCCACAGTGGTGAGCGCCCACCAAGCCCACAAGCACACAGACGAAGCAGTCACTGGGCTGACTGTTGGCCATCCACCCACTGCAGTTCTTCTTCTGGTTGTTCCTTCAGAGCTAGTTCGTCATGTAGGAGAGTAGGTTCCCTCTGTCTCCGATTCCTTTTCGTTGCACTTCTCTTTTCTGATCCCATTCACACAGTCCACATTCCCACGGGCCATCCGCCACCCGCTGACCCACTTTTCCTCCTCAGAGAACTTTTGGCTTAAAGGCATATTTGGGCTTCAGTGTTTATCAAAGCACTATGGGTACTGTCATTATCTTCATAACCTGACACCGCTTCCAACTATTTCCAGACCCATTTGAGTTGTCCTAGATTCTGGCATGTCAGCCTGGATACAAGGAAACAAAGGGAAGTGCACCTTCAGTAGACTGGTGGTGGTGCGACACTGAGGAGCATAAGTATCATTTCAGCCTGTATTCAGACAGTGCTGGCCTCATAATTTTTGTTTCAGGCAGCTCTTACCAGTGAGCTGACCTACTTTGGCCATAACGTGGGAGAAAGAGAAGCATAATGGTAGAGAAAGTGAGTTCCCACATGCCAAAAGCTCCAACATGTATAATTAACAAGGAAGCTGCAGAACAATGAGGCCCAGTCTGGAGTGCTGCAGGCAGCGTGGCAGCAGTTCCCTCTCACATGAAGCGCTTCAGCTTTTTACTGACACGGAGCTGGTTATTGACGCAAAATGTATCAATGGAAACAACCATTTTAGTGTTGGAACTCCTGTCGTGTCTTCTGTTCTACGGTTATGAATCAGAACCATAGACAGTATAGATAGACTGAAGCTGCTTCCTCCCATTGTGCAAAAAAAAAAAAAAAAAAAAAAAAGCCAAAATTCCATGGTCAGAAGAGCTGCCATGTTGCGTATGTGACCCAGTCTGGAGCCAGAGTCTGCAAAGTAAAGGTGTGATGATGCCATGGCCCTGTTCCCACTTCTCATAACAACATTAAACATCTGTAAAGGGACATTTGTGCCACTGTTCATTAAAGTGTCTGTGTAAAACAACCGTTTCAGTGCATTGGACCTCTGCAGCCACCAGCAGCTCACTGAAATACTGAAGCAAGATGGTCCAACATCTGACCTCATGTTCTTTATTTTTTCAACAGAAGAAAATAAATGTTCGACAAACCCCTGCAGGTCAATGCTGCCACCTTAATGCCACTAGACAAAACCTGTAATCGTGAAGTTTGAACAATGCTGTAATTTATTTAATGATGAGATGTCAAATTAGGATCCTCCATACGCTGAGTGTTTTTGTATATGTTCTTCTTTTTGTTTGTGGCAGGTATAGAGTAAATGTCCACAATAATAGACATTATACAGACTAAATGTCCACAATAATAGACATTATACAGACTAAATGTCCACAATAATAGACATTATACAGACTAAATGTCCACAATAATAGACATTATACAGACTAAATGTCCACAATAATAGACATTATACAGACTAAATGTCCACAATAATAGACATTATACAGACTAAATGTCCACAATAATAGACATTATACAGACTAAATGTCCACAATAATAGACATTATACAGACTAAATGTCCACAATAATAGACATTATACATACTAAATGTCCACAATAATAGACATTATACAGACTAAATGTCCACAATAATAGACATTATACAGACTAAATGTCCACAATAATAGACATTATATAGACTAAATGTCCACAATAATACACATTATACAGACTAAATGTCCACAATAATAGACATTATACAGACTAAATGTCCACAATAATAGACATTATACAGACTAAATGTCCACAATAATAGACATTATATAGACTAAATGTCCACAATAATACACATTATACAGACTAAATGTCCACAATAATAGACATTATACAGACTAAATGTCCACAATAATAGACATTATATAGACTAAATGTCCACAATAATAGACATTATACAGACTAAATGTCCACAATAACAGACATTATATAGACTAAATGTCCACAATAATAGACATTATATAGACTAAATGTCCACAATAACAGACATTATACAGACTAAATGTCCACAATAACAGACATTATACAGACTAAATGTCCACAATAATAGACATTATACAGACTAAATGTCCACAATAACAGACATTATACAGACTAAATGTCCACAATAATAGACATTATACAGACTAAATGTCCACAATAATAGACATTATACAGACTAAATGTCCACAATAATAGACATGAGTGTTTTGGCCTTTTTGTACGAGGTAGGTTCTGCATAGTTTGACTGGCAAGTTCTGAGTGTTTCTGCTTTTCTGTGTGTCATGGACTCCATATATTTGAGTCTTTCTGTATGCAGTAGGATCTGAATATTTTCAGCCTATTGTATGTGGTAGATTAGAATATTCTGGTCTTTTTGTATTTCGTATGTGCTGTATTTTTTGGACTTTTCTCTCCACAGTAGATTCTGCACATTTGAACCGTTCCCTGTGGAGTATGTTCTGAAGGTTTAGGCCTTTCTGTGAGTGGTAGCGTTTTGGATCTGTATATGTTGACCTTTTGTGTACATGGTAAGTTCTGAGTATTTTGATGGGAAGGTTCAAATATTGTAGCCTGTCTGTATGCATGAGGGTGTGAGTATTTGGAGCTTTCAGTGTGTTTAGGCCCTGACTCTGGAGTCAGATTAGCTTCAGAGGTCTGGGTCAGGATTAGCTCGGGTTATTACCGGGTTATGGCATTGCCATGATCAGGAGGGGATCACAGCCGCTCTACACAGTGTCTGTGTTTCTACTAGAGTTTCCACGACGACTGTCCTTGAATTAGCTTGGTGCTATGCTTTGCTAGAAACATTGACAAAGTCAATTAATAAGTCTCACGTTTTTAATTCACCATTTACCTGTGAGGATTATTGTATCTATGATTGAAGCACAAAACAAAGTAAAACTGACCAAAACAGGAGCTCAGACAGATATCAGACACTCCTTTGGAAACACCTCTGGTGTGGTTTCAAGCCTTCTAGAAGACGGAGCTCAACCACTTCACAGCACAGATGTGGTGCAGCTGTCGCACTGGAAATAAGGGGGATGGCCGTCCCAGGGGTTAGTCCGTCCCAGGGGTTAGTCCGTCCCAGGGGTTAGTCCGTCCCAGGGGTTAGTCTGTCCCAGGGGTTAGACTCCCAGGGGTTAGTCTGTCCCAGGGGTTAGACTCCCAGGGGTTAGTCTGTCCCAGGGGTTAGACTCCCAGGGGGGTCAGCTGCAGGAGTATTTACTAGGGGCCATTTACACGGCGTCGGATTCAGTCGACTCCAGGAAGATTTCATGGCGGATTAGCCTTCTGTTACCATGGAAACGGTGCCTAGAGTGCCTGAATCCGGAAACTTTTGATACCAGGGTCCAGGGTGGAATGTTATCGATACGCTCCGCATTTCAGCTCTGTGTTAACACGAATCGGAGCGTTCTGGGGTAAAATATGACGTCACCGCATGCGCGCGCAGCCAAGAACCGCCAGTTAACCCACTCCGGGCCAGTTGGTGGCGGTAATGCGCCTCCAAGCTGGTTTGCCAGCCTCTATGACACAATAAAGCTGCAGAAAAAGAAGGAACAACCACAACAACAATGGCCGGTTTCAGTACAACATACGTGCTGCTAACTGTGCTCAGCTCGTCTGTCCAGACAAAGAAGTCCTGCGTCTTTGTACGACCACTCGCCATTGTTGTTTGTAAATAGTGTTGTCCGCCTCTTCTTCTTCTCCTCATTTAAAGGCTGTCTAAACCGGAAATCGTTTGTGTGCAGGTGCGTGTTTTACCGCCACTGTTTCACTACAGCTCTACATTGCCAGCTACTGGTCTGGCATGGCCACTACAGCGTATTCAGCCGTCCTCGCGGACTCATGTTAACGCAGATCGTTATCATAGCGGTTTCATCTTAACGCAGAATGATTTTATAACGCAAAGGAGAAATCTTTGCCGAGTGTTGCCGTGTAAACGTACCCCTAGACTTGCACTGATTACTCGGCCATGCTCAGAAATTGGCCGATTTTCTCCTGGTCAGTCATGACCTGTGACCTGTGTGACTGTGGCTGGTCAGTCTGAAAATGCCTGGTTTTGAGGGCAGGTCAAATTCTTGCCGCTGCACCTTGCCAGACCCAGGGCCAGTTCCAGATAGTCATCCTCTGGATGTGGAGGAGCAGCAGCTCTACTCTGAGCTCCTCCCCCTATCCCTGTGTGTCCACCCACCCTACGGAGGAAACTCGACCACCTGTATATGGGATCCTGTACTAACCCTAACCCTAACCCTGACCCTAACCCTGATCTAGGGCTGCACGATTAATCGATTTTAAATCAAAATCTGATTTTTTTAATTAGGACGATTTTTAAAAAAGGGAACTCGTAAAATCGATTTCATCTCTCTCATGCCTCCGGGCCACGCGCTTGCGGGCTCCCGTAGGCTCCTCCTCCTATCAGTGACAGCGGTCTGTCACAGAAGTCCGTGTAATGACCGGACTTTAAATGTGTTCATGAACCCGCAGTACTTATACCAATGTAAGCCGTGGCTTCACACACGGATCCCGCAACTGAAATAGAACTGCATGCGGATCATTCATCTTACGTTGTCCCGGATCCGTACCATACTGTCTTCTTCCGATCCGGGTCCGGGTCTCGGGGTCATCAGCCTCAGCAGAGGAGCCCACACAGCCCTGTGCCCACACACACCAGCTCCACAGATAGAATCCCTCCAGTGTGTCCTGGGTCGGTCTGTTCCACGCACGGATCCCCCAGTTTAAATAGAACCGCATGTGGATCACTCATATGAACCTGGTCCACGCACGCACGCACGACTGATGCCTGTCACTGACTGACACTGGTATCAGTGCTGTGGACCAGATACCCAGAAAAATAAATAAATAAATATTTTTTTTAATAATTAATTTAGTCCTCTTACTTGTTAATTTTTTCATTCACAAATGTAAGTTCTGTAACACAAAACCAAATATTATTTATTTTTTGAAAGATGTTGAACTTTATTTAAAGCTGTTAGATAAATCTGGAAACAAAACGGCAGGTATAAAAAAGGCTATAAAAAACATAAGTATTTGCTCTGATTTGGACATTGTATTATAGTGTATTCCCCCTGGCAAACTTATGTTATTTTCTTGTTGTATACATTGTTTGTATACTCTACTTCATTCAATAAAGATTTAATTAAGAAAAAATAAACTTTTGTGGGTTCATCACGTGATCCCATCACAGATTTGAGGTCAGAGCAGTGCCTTGCATTGTGCGCTGCTCATGAAAACGACATGCTGACTTCTGTTGTCTTTTGTAGTTTTACCCAAGAAATCAAAATCGAAAATCGAGTTTTTAGAGGAAAAAAATCGGGATTTTTTTTTTTGCCAAAATCGTGCAGCCCTACCCTGACCCGGTCATGACCCAAAGCCCATGACCTATGGTCATAAAAAGTGGGTGTGTCTGACCATTTTTCCTTCAAATATGATCACTTTCAGCTGCTGGTACGATACGATATAGCTCAGTGTTGTTACAGACAGATTTGCTAAATGTCATGAATATTTTTGGAGTAATGATCTCATGTGCACCTTCAACAATTGTGCCAGTTTGTAGTACTTCATTTGATTTGCAGTCATAACAGTACAGAGTAACAGAAGTCAGGGGAATGCCTACACACGTGTGCACATTAAAAGCAGATGTATGGATGTGTTTTTGACTGGTTTACTGGTACATTGTGCTGTCAGGAGCTGCCGCTGTCTGCTCTGCTCATGGGAACACTCTGCATTAACAGGCCTCTGACGTTCTTGTGTTCCCAGAAAGAGCAAGCAGACGAGTCCATGGGAGCGTTTGTGTTGTCAGAACAGGAGCACAGTGCCAACAGAGGAGGCCCACCCTCCGACTCTGATACAATGAAGTGTTTGGAAAATGCAAATGACATACTAGTGGTAGTTACTTAGTTACAGTCCTGTGCAAAAGTCCTGGTCCAACATTAGGTGTGCTGGTTCAGTAAAGTTCTAATGTTCACACATACAGATGTTCCCTCTGCACTCAACATGTATTTAACCCTTCTGTTCAGACAAGATGAGCTTTTATATCAGGTTTCATTCAACACAGGTTCGATGTTTCTGTTTGGGCTGTTTCTTGTCATGGGGTCAGAGGTCTTTCTAAACAGGAACTTAAATCTTTAAAAACTCATTTAGTTCAGTTTTTTGTGTGTCTTTTAAGGCTTGCACACATTTCCTGTTTTCTTGTTGAATCTGAAGAAAAGAGAGTGAAATAAATATGTATGACTAAGACTTTTGCACAGTGCTACATAAATCTGTACAAGAAAGTTGGAAAAGCCTCCAAAACCTCCACAACGCATCAACAAAACATGTTCAAATGATTAAGTCTCATAATGATCATGAAACCCCTGTAGCTACAGATCTGTTGGATGTAAAATGTCCCCAGAATGCAGCGCCTGCACCTTCTAAATGGTATGTGGCTTGTGTAGACGACAAAAGAGTGGTTCTTGAAACAGAACTGACGTAGTGATAGAAGCAGGTACTGGATAAGCTGCTTGTTGACAGAAACCAGACGATCCTGCAGTTGCATAATGTCAAATTTGATATAATTACAGTGGTTTTTTTTTGCATGTTTCAGGTCTTCAGTGACCTATGACAATGATTAACTCAGACTGTGTATGTGTCAGAGCTTTAACAAAACACTTCAGTTGTGTCATTTTCCCTAATGTTCATTCACCAAGTTCACATGGAGTTGAAAGTAGACTTACTATAAAGAATTTCTTCCTGGTTTGTCCTTATTTTTTGTCTTCCAGGTAAAACCATCCTCCTGACCACCTAAACACACCACCGCCATCTAAAGCTTTTTTTTTTCAACTTTGTTGAAAATATATGTGTATACAAAGCATCGAGAAATTTTGAACAAACATCAAGATGTCAAAAGGAAAAATCATCCAAACAAATGAATTAACATAATGCAAAGGCTCACAGACACAAAGAAGAAAAGACAAATAATAATGATAAACATAACTTAAAATGTAAAGATCTTAGAAGAAATAAAACAAAACATCAGAGAGTAAATTCAGTCCATTTTAAATAATTCTTTATAAATTGTCAAAGTGCTTGTGCTTGTCTTATTAAAGATAAAATTCCAGTGATTTAAAATATTTTTCAAATTCAGTCAAAAAACTGTAAAATTTGGGCGTGGTTAGGCATATTTACTTTTGTCTGTGTGAACTTTTCCAAATAAAATGATCAAATTACCAATAAATTCAAAATGACATCTGTCATGTTCAAAATATGTAAGTATGTTTGGAGATGTTCTAGTTATATTTTCAGTACATTTAGATCTGAGATAGTTTTCAATTTTAGACCAAACGCCAGAAGAATGCACACAAAGAACTAATACGTGTAAAGTGGTTTCAGGATATGAATGGCACTGCCGTCTAAAGCTACTGGACTGGACACTTCTCCAATGACATGATATCCTACACTTCCTGTCCCGTAAGTGGGCGTGGCCAGGCGGGTTAAGAAGGTTTTCTGGATGAATTAAAGTAGATTAATAAGATCTAAATAAAGTAATTATACATACCAATAAAACATCACATTGTACTGGTAACTGTTTGGATGTCGATCTCCTCTGCTTGACCGTTGTCCGTGTTACTAGACCTCCCGGGTGTCGGTCAAGGATTTTGCGATCTGAGTGGCTGAAGCGCATCGTTTGAATGTCAGTCTGTGCGGAGGATTTGTTACTTTCACCATGAGACAAGAAAGTCTGTCACTGGATATTACCTGTTTTTTTGTGCATCTTTTTATTCCTTTTTTGTCTTTTCACCTCCTTTGTGAACAGTTTAAAGCCACAAATGAATATCTCTGTTCATTAACTTTCACTCACGACCACAAAGCAACCTTTAGACAATATTTTGATCTTGTATTGGGATGACTTGTTAGTTTTGACTGCTCACGATAACATTTTCATCCAGTTTGATCAAAGTAATTCTCTGAATTTACCAACGGGACTGAAACTAGGTCAGTTAGTCATAATCTTCAGTCATTCGGGGGTTAATTGCACTGGCCTACTTTGCTGATTTTCAAATGCTCTAAATATGCAGGGGGAGTGTATTCTTGGCGTCACACGCCTTCCACAGTCATCCTTCGGATGCTCATCAGTATGTGGTGATGTCATGGCCCTTTGTGGAGTGAAGTGAAGCTCCTTTCACATGCAGGCAGAGGCGGGCCCTCTTGGCCTTCACACCATCCAGAACCAAACAATGGTTTCATTTCAGGCCTAAAACAGATTAGTGTCAGTGTGTGTGTGTGTGTGTGTGTGTGTGTGTGTGTGGGTGGGGGGGTGCATTCCCTCAAACCGACCCACAAACAGCTGGCCAGACCTATAAATACTGCTCCTATCAGGCCTCTGCGGGCTCGGCCATCGGTGATAACAGCCGTGTGACTGGATGTTTGAGTCACATGCAGTCGTGACTGCGGTGATGGCTTTGGAATTCTGGGAAATCATGGTGGAGAAAATCCTCACTCCATAGACAATGCCTTCTTCTACTTGGACTGCATCATTATTATTACTCACCAATGAGGTCTAATCATGATGCACAATCTGAAGCACAGTTTTCACACGTCTTATGAAATACAGGCGACGTACAACTAAAGTAAGGTGTAGCAGGTTTTCCCCTCAGTTCGTCTCCGTCTGTGTGTGGTGGACTTTTGGTGGAACTGCCTGGAAACTCTGCATTCATCCTGTACGTTCTGTTATTCTGGACAGACTTTATTACAATATTTGACAAAGGCTAGATGAAGAAAACACTGGTTGACATTTTCACTCATGCAGTGGCAAGAAAAAGTATGAGAACCCCTGGTTGGTCATAAAATATGATCTGCATGTAAGTAACAAGTGCAGACAAACACAATGAGCTTAACCCAGTTCCACACAAACAAGTGGAACTGAACACACCTGGTAAACACTCACAGTGCTGCTGGTTCATTACCCATGGAAAATGACTCGACAGTGCTTTTGCTTTCTACACTAAGGAAGTTTAAAAACGCACAATGAAATTCATGAATGTTTGCCTTTTAATTCATGGACTATTTTTCCAGTTATAGTTATTGTTCTTATTGCACATATTCATGGGAAACATACACACAGGATTTGGAACGGTGGAGTGATGGACACCAAAGTGACATGCGTCGTCCGTCTGCGTCTTCTCTGCACGCAGCATCACCGTTGGCTGCACTCCAGCGTGGCGCTTTTACTACAGACATTTTCCCCAGTTTTACTTGAGGGTTGTTTTTTTTTTTGTTTGTTTTTGGGACATTAAAAAAAGTCTGTTTTATTTTTGGTGTTTTTACACTCACTATTTGTGGATAACACAATGTTCTTCCTTTCTTCTACATCGTTCATTACAATTACATGCACATTTCCAATTATGCAAATTAGTGATGATGTCGTTTAGCAACTTCTTGTGCCTTTTTTTTTTTTTTTTTAATTCTTTTTATTAAATTTTACAGTTGTTATAAAACAGAACAGAACAACTCAAACACCCACCCACCACACCAGTGTATTATAAGATACATATTAAAATATATTACATGACATATCGCAAAAAGACATACAGTCATAGTCATTAAAAGGTCTTGTTGGTATCAACACTTTTAAACAACAATACAAAGTTCAATAAAAAAATAAAAATAAATAAATAAAAATTGAGGGCAAGTACAAAACATGTTACAAAATCACAGTATATAATAAAAGGCTTTTACGAACAATTAAAGAACCATAGCATTGAAGTCCATTTGTTCAACAAACTGAAGGGCCGATTGCCAAATTTTAAAAAATTTTAGAGTATTGCCATGTATGGAATAACGAATATGCTCCAGAGTCAAATGTTGCATCAAGTCGTTGACCCAATGCTTAAATGTGGGCGGGGACTTATCCTTCCATTTTGTAAGAATTAGCCGTCTAGCTAAGAGAGTAGCAAACGCTATCATTGCGTTACTTGCAATGTTGAGACCCAATTCCGGCGATGTCACGCCAAAAATTGTGGTAATTGGAGATGGCTCAATGGTAGTTTTTAACACTTTAGAGAAAAAGGCATAAATTGACTTCCAAAATTCTCTTAGCTGTGGACAGCTCCAAAACATATGTGAAAGAGTACCAGATTCTGTGCGACAACGGTCACACACATCATCAACATTAGGTTGTATTAGAGAAAGTTTGACCTTAGACCAATGTAAACGGTGAACTACTTTAAACTGAATAACCCTATGTCGTTGACAAATTGAAGATGTGTGTATCCTGTCCAGAGCAACTTTCCATACTTCAAGAGGGTTTTTATAGGGAGGGTCACATGTGGACAACGCCTGCACATTGTTGGTTAATAATTTAGCCCAGTGGTTTCCAACCTTTTTTGTCTCCTGACCCCATCTGAACATCACACATTCTGCTGACCCCAGACGTGTAGATGTAGATGGAACACCACACACACTACTACATTTGGAAGACCAGCAAAATGAAGGTTATCACTAGTCATAGCATGTATAACCTGGAATAAAACAAAGAACTACTTACACTTGACTGTGTTCTAGGGATGGAACGATAGGAAAATGTCATATCACAGTTATTGTGACCAAAATTATCACGGTTATCATTATTATTGTGGTATTATTGAAATTGTGTTCAAAATGTTCAAAAAGTACGATACACACACTGACATAATTTAACCAAGTTGTATTTTGAAAAAATAAGTAAATAAATCGTAGTCCCACTGTCCCTTCTGTGTCAGAAACCTTCACATATTAACCCTTAGTGGTCTGAGTCTATTCTGTCTGTTTTTCAGTCCTTTTGATTTGGCCTTTATATACTATAGAAACAAATGTTTACTATACTCATGTTTGGATCTGTTTTTTCAGCACAACTTCATCTAGATCATCTGTCTATTATTTTTTCACTTGAACCTACTATAAAAACACAAAAAAAATATAAAATCCAATTTGAAAAATGTATATAATTTAGCATAAATAACACACAGATGCTTAACAAACACTTTTCACAGACTTTAAAAGTGAATATTGGTTCAAATATTAGGTATAGAAAATTAAAATTGTAATAAATTAAAACTATACTCAAATATTTGACATAACAGCAGATCTTTACGTAGGGTTTTTTTCTTTAAAAGTGCGGTAATCAAACACAGTTATCATGAGAATTAGAATTTAAACGGTAATACTAACTGTGATTTTACAGCGGTTTATCGTTATACCGGTAATCGTTCCATCCCTACTGTGTTCCTTCACACTTACCGAGGAACTAATGATCCACGGACATGGCGTCATAAATCATGTTTCCTGTCATTTATCTCTGCTTAATGACAAAGGCATAATAGATGACATGTCTTATTTTGGGTCCTGAGCCTCAGTTTGGGGCAGGTGGCTCTGTCCTCCAGGATGATTGAAGCATGGTCTGAATAACTGTGTGGTAGAAGCTGACTCTGAGTGTCCTGTATGTTGTTGTAGGTACGACACTGGCAAAGACGCTTCATCGACCTGATGGAGCTGAAGCTGATGATGGAGAAGCTGGGAGCCCCCCAGACCCACCTGGGCCTCAAGAACATGATCAAAGAAGTGATGAAGACTTCGATGGCAAAACTGAGCTTCAGAGAGGTGAGGGTCAAAGGTCCTGATACGCTGCTGTGGGGGACACCATTTCACCACCGTTATGTTGGATCAACGTCTTGCTGGTGCTTGTTCATAAACAGAGAATTGTTCAGATCGTTTGTCTGTTTTTGGCGGTGGTTGAAGATGGTGTCTACTTATTTTTCATGAGTGGTGTGTTGATTTGCATAAGCAGATATTTAAAAAAAAAAAAAAAGAAAGGATTTGGATTCACAAACTACTCATACATTCAGTGTCACTATAGCAGTGTTTTTCAAACCGTGGGGTCGCCTGAAATTTCTAGTTATTGATAAAAATACAAAATAAAATTACTAATAAAAAATCTATGTTGAGTTGACAGAGACAATCCCAGTCCATCCAGACAAACGGTGAGTGTGAAACTGCGCACTGTGGTTCTGTTTGTGTCACATGTTCACTGTGGTCAGTTTCAGATGCTGCAGCTCTTTCATCATTCATAGTTTCAGTTGTTGTTTGTTCAGTATTAATTGTCCCAGACCCCCAGATCCACCACAGAATCCACCTCCAGTGTTAGACGGACCCCCCCGATCCACCACAGATTCCACTCACGTGTTAGACTGACCCCCCAGATCACCACAGATCCACCCTCCAGGTTAGCTGACCCCCAGATCACCTCCAGTGTTAGACTGACCCCCCAGATCCACCACAGATCCACTCCAGTGTTAGACTGACCCCCCAATCCACCACAGATCCACCTCCAGTGTTAGGACCTGACCCCCAGATCCACCACAGATCCACCTCCAGTGTTAGACTGACCCCCCAGACCACCCCCAGATCCACCTCCAGTGTTAGACTGACCCCCCAGATCACCACAGATCCACCTCCATGTGTAGACTGACCCCCCAGATCCACCACAGATCCACCTCCAGTGTTAGACTGACCCCCAGATCCACCCACAGATCCACCTCCAGTGTTAGACTGACCCCCCAGATCCACCCCAGATCCACCTCCAGTGTTAGGACTGACCCCCAGATCCACCACAGATCCACCTCCAGTGTTAGACTGACCCCCCAGATCCACCACAGATCCACCTCCAGTGTTAGACTGACCCCCCAGATCCACCACAGATCCACCTCCAGTGTTAGACTGACCCCCCAGATCCACCACAGATCCACCTCCAGTGTTAGACTGACCCCCCAGATCCACCTCCAGTGTTAGACTGACCCCCAGATCCACCCCAGATCCACCTCCAGTGTTAGACTGACCCCCCAGATCCACCACAGATCCACCTCCAGTGTTAGACTGACCCCCCAGATCCACCACAGATCCACCTCCAGTGTTAGACTGACCCCCCCAGATCCACCTCCAGTGTTAGACTGACCCCCCAGATCCACCCCAGATCCACCTCCAGTGTTAGACCGGCCCCCCCAGATCCACCACAGATCACCTCCAGTGTCAGACTGACCCCTCAGATCCACCACAGATCCACCTCCCGTGTTAGACTGACCCCCAGATCCACCTCCAGTGTTAGACCTGACCCCCCAGATCCAACCCAGATCCACCTCCAGTGTTAGACTGACCCCCCCAGATCCACCACAGATCCACTCCAGTGTAGACTGACCCCCCAGATCCACCCAGATCCACTCCAGTGTTAGACTGACCCCCAGATCCACCTCCAGTGTTAGACTGACCCCCCAGATCCACCCCAGATCCACCTCCAGTGTTAGACTGACCCCCCAGATCCACCCCAGATCCACCTCCAGTGTTAGACTGACCCCCAGATCCACCCCAGATCCACCTCCAGTGTTAGACTGACCCCCCAGATCCACCCCAGATCCACCTCCAGTGTCAGACTGACCCCCTACACAGGGGGATCTGGGGGGTCAGTCTAACACTGGAGGTGGATCTGGGTGGATCTGGGGGTCAGTCTAACACTAGTCCCAGTCTAACACAGGGACCTCCAGTGTTAGACTGACCCCCCAGATCCACCCCAGATCCACCTCCAGTGTTAGACTGACCCCCCAGATCCACCTCCAGTGTTAGACTGACCCCCCAGATCCACCCCAGATCCACCTCCAGTTTAGACTGACCCCCCAGATCCACCACAGATCCACCTCCAGTGTTAGACTGACCCCCCAGATCCACCCCAGATCCACCTCCAGTGTTAGACTGACCCCCCAGATCCACCTCCAGTGTTAGACTGACCCCCCAGATCCACCCCAGATCCACCTCCAGTGTTAGACTGACCCCCCGATCCACCACAGATCCACCTCCAGTGTTAGACTGACCCCCCAGATCCACCACAGATCCACCTCCAGTGTCAGACTGACCCCCTAGATCCACCACAGATCCACCTCCAGTGTTAGACTGACCCCCAGATCCACCCCAGATCCACCTCCAGTGTTAGACTGACCCCCCAGATCCACCACAGATCCACCTCCAGTGTCAGACTGACCCCCTAGATCCACCACAGATCCACCTCCAGTGTCAGACTGACCCCCCAGATCCACCACAGCTCCACCTCCAGTGTTAGACTGACCCCCCAGATCCACCCCAGATCCACCTCCAGTGTTAGACTGACCCCCCAGATCCACCCCAGATCCACCTCCAGTGTTAGACTGACCCCCTAGATCCACCACAGATCCACCTCCAGTGTTAGACTGACCCCCCAGATCCACCACAGATCCACCTCCAGTGTCAGACTGACCCCCCAGATCCACCCCAGATCCACCTCCAGTGTTAGACTGACCCACCAGATCCACCACAGATCCACCACAGATCCACCTCCAGTGTTAGACTGACCCCCCAGATCCACCACAGATCCACCTCCAGTGTTAGACTGACCCCCCAGATCCACCACAGATCCACCTCCAGTGTTAGACTGACCCCCCAGATCCACCACAGATCCACCTCCAGTGTTAGACTGACCCCCCAGATCCACCTCCAGTGTTAGACTGACCCCCAGATCCACCCCAGATCCACCTCCAGTGTTAGACTGACCCCCCAGATCCACCCCAGATCCACCTCCAGTGTTAGACTGACCCCCCAGATCCACCTCCAGTGTTAGACTGACCCCCCAGATCCACCCCAGATCCACCTCCAGTGTTAGACTGACCCCCCAGATCCACCACAGATCCACCTCCAGTGTTAGACTGACCCCCAGATCCACCCCAGATCCACCTCCAGTGTTAGACTGACCCCCCAGATCCACCCCAGATCCACCTCCAGTGTTAGACTGACCCCCCAGATCCACCACAGATCCACCTCCAGTGTCAGACTGACCCCCTAGATCCACCACAGATCCACCTCCAGTGTCAGACTGACCCCCTAGATCCACCACAGATCCACCTCCAGTGTTAGACTGACCCCCCAGATCCACCTCCAGTGTTAGACTGACCCCCAGATCCACCCCAGATCCACCTCCAGTGTTAGACTGACCCCCCAGATCCACCCAGATCCACCTCCAGTGTTAGACTGACCCCCAGATCCACCACAGATCCACCTCCAGTGTCAGACTGACCCCCCAGATCCACCACAGATCCACCTCCAGTGTTAGACTGACCCCCCAGATCCACCACAGATCCACCTCCAGTGTCAGACTGACCCCCTAGATCCACCACAGATCCACCTCCAGTGTTAGACTGACCCCCCGATCCACCACAGATCCACCTCCAGTGTCAGACTGACCCCCAGATCCACCCCAGATCCACCTCCAGTGTTAGACTGACCCCCCAGATCCACCCGATCCACCTCCAGTGTTAGACTGACCCCCCAGATCCACCACAGATCCACCTCCAGTGTTAGACTGACCCCCAGATCCACCCCAGATCCACCTCCAGTGTTAGACTGACCCCCCAGATCCACCCCAGATCCACCTCCAGTGTTAGACTGACCCCCCAGATCCACCCCAGATCCACCTCCAGTGTTATGCCATGTTTCCACTGTGTGGTACCGGCTCAACTCAACTTGACTTGGCCTTTTTGCGTTTCCATTATGAAAAAGGACCTGGAATCTGGTACCTGGTACTAGTTTTTTTGGAATCACCTCTACTAAACTGTGGCGTATGAACACTGCAGACCACTGATTGGTCAGACAGTTGTCTCTGTGACCTGCCGTTTTACCAAAAACAGATGCGTTAGTGGACAGTAAATCTGTGGGTCCATGAATCCACATGAGAACAGCCCAGAACTCCACCAGGGTCGGTCCAGGACATTCAGTCTGTGGTGGAAGACGTAAACATTCAGACGAGACAACAGGCAACGAGCGAGTTTTCAGCAACTCTGAGCAGACGACCAGAAATAACACGCTGCATCGCTATGACACCAGGTACTGTAAAGGCAGTAGTGTCCTGGAATGGAAACGGTCTGCAGGAATACCGAGTCGATCCGAGTCGAGCTGGTTCCACGTAGTGGAAATGCAGCATTAGACTCATTCCCCCCAGAACACCACAGCAGGTCATTCCTGCCTGTGGCCGTTAAACTCTGAGTGTCACCACCCTATTTGACATATTGGATTATGTTTTTCCATTCAGGTTTATATTTTTCACTCTGGACTATATTTTTCAGATCTATATCGAGCTTAATTTTTGCACATTTGTACAGTTTCAACAGAACGACACATTCTAACAGGAATACTGAACGTCTCTTGTACATTTCTGTCCATTTCGTATATAACTTTACTTTCTCTTAAGTCGCTTTCTTTCTGTACTTAACTGTAACGCACAAATTTCCCACCGGGGATAAATAAAGTGTTTCTGATTCTGAAACTAAACTAAATTAATTATGTAACAATAACAAACACACCCCCAGGCGATTGCACTGCTCATACACTATCTGAAAATATCTGTTTAATATTCCTAGTTCAGCCACTGTTTCTGGTGTCATCACTTCTGAATTCTTTCACACATCACTCGTTTTCTAATGTGATTAGGACAGTGGATTCACATGTTGTATTTGGCGTCAGTTGGCGACCCAGTGAAAACAAGTCCATGACCCATTTTAGGTCCCTGGAAAGACGGAATTAGACCATTACATACAGCACAAACTGCACAGACTGTTGTTCATTTTAATGTTAGGTGAACAGATATGGGGCTTTAGTACGGTAAATAATGAAGTGAGCAGAGGTTGAATCCATTCGTCTGTTGGCTGGTGCCTTCAGTCCTGTCTGTCTAAACCAGGAGTGTCAAACTCAGGCTCTTTCACTGTCCACATTCAGCCCAGTTTGATCTCAGTTGGATCAGACCACTAAAAATAGCAGAATAACTTACAGAAATTGACAACGCCCAAGTTTCTATTTGTTTTAATGCAAAAAAAAACAAATTATGAAAATTTTTATCTTTACAAATTATCCAAACAATAAGTGTGAATAACCTGAAAAAATTTTTCTTAAGAAAAACCAATGCAATTTTAACAATATTATGCCTTAACTTCTCATTTATACATGTTCATTACAGATTGGATCTATAAAGGCCCAAAACATTTACTAACAGGCTGAAAATTGTTAAAATAATTTTCTTTAGACACTTCAGGTTGTTCATATTTGTTCAGATTATTCACATTATTAAAGGATAGTTTGTTAATGTATACAATATTTTCATGATGTTTTTGCACTAAAATAAAGTGAAACATTTTCATTATTTATAGGCATAATGTAAAGTTATTTTTTTCACATTAAACCAAGAACAATATTTGGATTCATTATTTTTTAATTCTTTTTATATATGTTTATTGATTTTCCATTTTAATGAACATATATAAAACACAACAATATAACACTCCAAACAAACAAAAACCCTTCTAAACCCCCTTCCTCCCACCCTCAATAAGATCTATGATGAATAAAATACAATACTGATAATAATGTCAGTACGTGCATTACAAATTGAGCATACACACATTTCAGTGGACTTTAATGTAAATACAGACACATTATCCAATGCATCATGAGTCCATAATTTGGTCTTCCTCTTCATTTCTGTTTCTATTTCACAATACTAAGATCTAGCCATGGAACTAGTAGTAAGCTATTTTGAAATCATAGTTGTGGTTGTAACTGTCCTTGTCCAGTTGTAGGCATTTGCACATTTAAGCTCTTCATAAAGGTTAGGAGAGAAGACCACGTCTGGTAAAAGTCCTCAACCCTTCCTGTTGCCATGTCAGTCAGTTTGTCCAGTGCCACGTTAGATGACAGCTCTGTAATCCACTGGCCAGAGGCAGCTCCCTCAGGCTCCTTCCACTTTAAGGCAATTACATGTTGAGCTTCTAAAGACAGAAATTAATTAGTTTACGTTCCGTTCAGGCCTGGATTTA